>NC_046371.1:20144384-20236468 GCF_011125445.2 Fundulus heteroclitus
TTTCACAGAGTCCGTTAGCCTGCGGGTGATCGCAGTCGTGCGGTGGAGTTCCACCCCGAGCTCTGTGCGACAGCGTTCCTCCACAGCTCAGACGTGAACTGCGCGACTCGGTCAGAGGATCTATCCGAAGGGGTGCCGAAACGAGCAAACCCGGTTCGAGAAAGGCCCGTGTCACTCAGCAAGTTTGCCGCTGAGGTCAGTGGCACAGCCTCAGGCCAGCGGGTGGTCCTGTCAACCATAGTCAACAGGTATGTGACCCGTGCGAAGATGGCAGAGGGCCGACCAGATCCACATTCACATGGTCAAAAGTCTCTCTGGAACCGGGAATAACTCAAGTGGGGCTTAGTGTGACGGTGCCCTTGGCCCGTTGGCACATCAACACAGGTGTTAGTCCGTCCCTAACGTCCTTCTTGAGGCCCGTGCAGACAAACTTTGCCGAACTAGTCTCTGCTACGCTTTCGAACCTGGGTGGGAGAGGTTCATGGATGGCATCAAAAACTTGTCGTCTCCATCTGTGGGAATTATGGCCGAGGGATGCCTGTGGAGACATCACACAGGAGCGTGGTGCCAGGCATCTCCAAAAACCACGTCCTCGATCTGCAGCCCTGTAGTTGAGGTCCTCAGGAGTTGGACGTCCGGGTCTGTGGTCTGATCTGCTGACATTTGGTGGTAGTCCAAACCAAGATGGACCGCCCCTGCCACAGCCCGTGACAGGCAGTCCGCCACGTAGTTGTTCTTCCCAGCAACATGTTGCAAGTCCGTAGTAAAACTCTGAAATTTAGGACAGATGGCGTTGCTGGCGGGCAGACCACGGCTCAGCCACCTTGGCCATGGCAAAAGTCAGTGGTTTGTGGTCCACAAAAGCAGTGAAGTGTCGACCTTCCAGCAGGAACGAAAATGTCTGATGGCGAGTAGAGACCCAGCAGCTCCCGGTCAAAAGTACTGTACTTCCGCTCGCTGGGACGCAGCTGACGGCTAAAGAAAGCCAGTGGCTGCCAGGCCCCGCCTACCCACTGCTCGTAGACAGCACCGACAGCGTAGTCCGAGGCGTCCGAGGTGATGGCGATGGGGGCTGTTGAAGAAGGATGCGCCAGCATGGTGGCCTTCGCCAGGGCTGCCTTGGTGGCAGCAAAAGCCTTTTCCGTGCTGTCTGACCAGTCCACAAGGTGCTTGGGCTTACCTTTCAAGGCCTCGTGCAAGGGCCGCATAAGCTGAGCAGCTCGAGGGATGAAACGGTGGTAAAAATTCACCATGCCGAGGAACTCCTGCAGGGATTTGACAGTGAGCGGGCGTGGGAACCTTTACTTACTGCCTCCACCTTTGATGGAAGAGGGACAGCACCGTCCTTAGTGACTCTGTGCCCCAGAAAGTCAATGGTGGAGAGACCAACTGGCACTTAGCGGGGTTGACAATTAGCCCATGCTGGCTAAGTCGCTCAAAAAGTGTTCGGAGGTGCGCCAGGTGCTGAGACTTGGACGTGCTCGCTACGAGGATGTCATCCAAGTACACAAAAAGAAAAGGTAGGTCCCGTAGAACAGAGTCCATAAGGCGTTGAAAAGATTGGGCGGCGTTTTTAAGGCCGAATGGCATACGCAGGAACTCAAAAAGACCAAATGGCGTGATCACGGCTGTTTTGGGAATGTCCAGCGGGTGCACCGGCACCTGATGATATCCCCGGACGAGGTCCACCTTGGAAAAAATCACCTTGCCTGCCAGGTGAGCTGAAAAATCCTGTATGTTCGGGACTGGGTATCGGTCAGGCGTCGTTGCCTCATTGAGCCGCCGGTAGTCTCCACACGGGCGCCAGCCGCCACCCGGTTTGGGGACGATGTGAAGGGGTGATGCCCAAGGGCTGTCGGAACGACGGACTATACCCAGGCGTTCCATATTTGCAAATTCAGCCTTTGCAACGGCAAGCTTGGTCGGGTCGAGGCGTCGAGCACGGGCGTAGACGGGTGGACCAGTAGTGGCGAGATGGTGCTCCACACCATGCTTTACGGCGGATGCAGAGAAAGTGGGCTGAGTGAGCGTTGGGAACTCGGCAAGCAGACGGTGGAAGTCATCTGAGGCTGAGAGCATGCTAGACAGTCGTATGGAGTCAGTCCCGCTGAGCGTGCACGTATAAGAACAAAATGTGACGGCGTCAATCAAACGCCGGTTCTTTACATCCACCAACAGTCCGTGTGCACACAGAAAATCGGCTCCGAGGAGGGGAACGGCAACCTTAGCTGTAACAAAGTCCCAGCCAAACCGTTGTCCTCCGAAACACAATTCAACATACTTCGTGCCGTACGTGCGGATGGGGCTACCATTTGCCGCTTCCATAGGGGGGCCGTGGTTGTCAGTCACCATGTCCAAACGGGTTGCGGGCAGGACGCTCCTCTGTGCTCCCGTGTCGCACAGGAAACGTCGTCCGGAGATGCTATCACGGATGAAAAGCAGCCTGCCTACGCGGCCGACACTCATGGCCACTACTGAGCGTCGGCCCTGGCATTTCCCGACCCGCCGAAACTGCATGGCGAACGACATTTTTTAGCCTTGGGTCCAAACTTGGCATGATAAAAACACAAGCCTGGAGACTGTTGGGGGCCAGAAGACTGCTGCCGACGAGAAGTGGATGCAGCGACGAGTGTGGAGTCGTCCAGCGGCACAGGATCGATGTGTGTGGGAAAAAACGCGGCCACACAATGTCCCTGACTTGCCAGGAAGAATTTGTCAGCCTCTTCAGCCAGCCTCCGACAGTCAGTGATTGTGGTGTTGGCTAGTGCAGCCCTGACTTGGGAAGGCAGCTGACGTAGAAAAAGTTGGATAAAAAGAAAATCGGGACTGTGCTCGCCCAAGAGATCCAGCATACGGTCCATGAGCTCAGATGGTTTGCTGTCACCCAGTCCTTGAAGGGAGAAAAGCCTGCTGGCTCTCTCAGCGTCTGACAGTTCAAAAGTTTTCAACAGGTGGGCTTTTAGTGCTGTATACTTCTCAGTTGCTGGAGGGTTTTTAAGAAGACTGACCACTCTGGACGCTGTTGAATTTCCAAGAGCCGACACAACGTAGTAGTACTTTGTTGCATCCGTGGTGATGTCACGTAACGCGAACTGCGCTTCAGTCTGGGCGAACCATGCCGACGCCGACGATTCCCAGAATTCGGGGAGCTTGAGGGTAACAGCGTTCGCGGTCATGGTCGAGGAGTGTCTCTGGATACGTCCAGCAGACTAACGTCGGGGTCACCAGTGTGGAAATTGCAGTAAATCGTAAAAGACAATTTCTCACTTTGAGCACACGAGATGCGTGTGTCGTTTATTTCAATAGGAAAAACACTGAGCTCCAAAATGGCGCTGTCCAGCAACAACAAAAGCCTGGGGCTACACGTCATCACCCTTCTTAACATTTAAAGGGACCGCGATCCCTGAACAGCTATACTTACATGAAGTAACTACAGGCAGAACAAAGTGCTGTGTCTAGTATGAACGGTATGTAGAACCATACTTAATAACAAAGGTGAATTATGTCAATCACATTCACTACAGGTCTTCTGTAGCGTATTTAAGCTGATAAGGGGGGGTTGTTGATTTCTATGTTGGCGTTGTGATTGATTGTTTAATCAACTGGACAAATTTACTGCTAATCTACAGCATCGCCGGTCGTTTATTTCCAACTGACGTTATCTTGGCAACCACACAGCATTTTCTATCTTCACCTCGGTAACTTCAAAGTAAAAGCATACATGGAACGTCATAAACATTACACTTGGTTCAGTTGCTTTTTGCTTGTTTGTTTATACAAGCCCAACTGCTCCAGTACATTGCGGCGAAAAGGAGAAAGAGCACTTGGAGGTCAGCTGTTTTACACTAACTCTCCCTCCAAACAGGGAGGCACAATGCTGTTAAACATCCTCATTATTATGAAGGATACTGACTGGCTGACATAGATCTTAGATTTACGCTACGCTGCCCCCTATGTGTCCGGCATGTTTAAAACAACGCTCAGCCGTGGATTTGTATGAGTTTGTGTGGATGAAAACTTTTCCAGAAATGATCTCGTGTTTACAATATTATTTTTAAAAATTATGTAGGGGAGATAATTGTTTTTATAAAGGCTGAATCAGTCACTCAAAGCAAAAATGATCATGTCTAAATTTGTTCTGTAGCCTTCTTTCAGGTTGGAAACTGGCTTGAGTCATGGGGTTGTAAGTGTGATTTGAATGGTTCCATTTAGAGAGAACAGAAGTATTTCAAAGTTAAACTTTCTGAGGACTTTAAACAGTCTCCAACAAGGATCAGTTTTAGACCTTGTTTTATTCGTGTAAATAATAGGATGACCATTTCTTCAGCTGAAGTGTGCAAATCTGGCAAGCCACATTGATAATGTGCAGCATTCTCCCTCCTGCACATTATCAGTCTTGGCCTGCCCTCATCACATCAGTTCGGGGAAAGCAGGTACATTCATCAGAACATTCTGAGCTGATTAGGTGAAGTGACACCTAGCGCCCACCTATCAACGGTTGGTTTTAGCCAATCGTGGCATCAAATTAAAACGTCTTAAGAAGTAGGTGCCATGACAAACTGCAACGAGTTATGCTAATCAAGGCACACTTGGATAGTTCGGAGAGTTACATTCGCGACAATCATGAATTTTGACAAAACAGATGTGATAGCAGCAGTTATGCATGGGTCCTCAAATACTCAATTAATTATGACAAAGTAATTGAACAGAACTCATCACTTTTCTCCATGCTTTTGTCTCTCTGATTTGCTTTAATACTCTTAAAAAGAACTCAGGAACTAAAGAGTTCCTGTATTGTTGTTCTAATGCATTTATACCATTTAATGTTCATGTTAAACTACTGGTAATTCCCAGATGGCCGGGTCTATTGAAAAATAAATGTTACTCTCAAGAGACTTAAAGGTTAAATAAATAAAAAAAAATCTATCTATCAAGAACTTGGCTTCAGCTAAATTTAAGTTAAAAGAAATTGGTATATTAAAGGATTTTTTAAAAGTTAATTCTCCAAGGTTAGTGTCACTTTTTTCTGTTAAAAAAAGTATTCTGGTTTACAAGTTCTTCCCAGTTTTGTTGTATCTGAGGCAATGCCTGACAAACATAACAGCAGTTCGAACCAATCTTTTTCAAATTAGAAAGAAAGAAGCATGAAAAGAATTTGCTTCAAAGGGAGGAAGTGAGGGAAAGCGGGATGACATAACAGGGGGCCTGATGTGCGCGAGCTGAGAACGTAGGCACTTACGTCAACTGTAACTGGGAGGAGAGGAGCAAGCCTTCCTATGTAGGTCACATTAAATAGACATGCTGCTACCTCAAAACTCAGCCAAGTAACCAAGCAGCCTTGAAATCACAACTGGAAAACCTCAGAGTTTTCCACTATGAATGCAAATCAAGACAAATTACACAGTTCACACAGCAGCACGTTCAAAATATTCTTATCTTTCCGATTGCCGACAGAATCTGATACACAGACCTAGTTCGGAGTTTTCAGAATTACTGATGAGTTTGGAGAATTTCGTTATCCACTTTTTATGCCATCTTTTATACATGAGTTTAATGGGAGATTTACACGCTGGGGTAGTTTTGTGATTCATAGTAACCTAAATCTTTAAATTACTATTACTCTTTTTAACTGAAACAGTTTGTGTAGTATTTTAAGCTGTGTCCTGTAAAAGGTAAATGGATTGAATTTATGTAGCACTTCTCCAGTCATACTGACAACTCAAAGCGCTTTGCACTATATCCACATACACCCAAACACACTCACTAACCAGCACACATTTACACACTGATAAACAGATTGGTAGATAACTGTAGCATCCCATCTAACATTTTATAAATCACCACAAAATTCATGAGCAAAGCAAGGAGGTGCTGACAATTTTCTGAAATGTGGCTTTCACTGGCTTAAATGGGCTGCTTTTACGAATAATTTGACATTCACACGAAATGTGCAAGGGTTAATGAATAAATTGTTTTCTTTGTTTATGTGATAGACTAACACACACTAGTATATAGCAGTTGTAAAGTGGAAAGTAAATGATGCATAGACTTTTTTTGTTTGTTTTTACAAATAATAATCCGAACAATAATGTGGAAGGAATTTGTATTCATTCAGCTCTTTCTGATCTGATGCCACTAAATACAATCTGGAGTAACTAATTGGTTTCAGAAGTGATCGTAATCCACCTATGAATGATTTAATCTCTATGAATTAAAACAAATGTTCTGTGAAGACATCGCAAGCTTGGTAGAAGACAATAGGGAACAAGCAGCATCGTTAAGGACAAGGAACAAGGCAGACAGGTTAGAGATACAGTTGTGGAAAGGTTTGAAGCAGGTCTAGGTTATAAAACAATATTTCAAGGAAGTTGCTCGCTTCACTGCATCATTAACTAGTGGGAACGTCTATCCGCTTGCCGGTTCCTCTTGTTTGTTCAACTTCGATGTGAAAAGTGGAGCAGAGGCATCGCACCGGCATCCCTGGGTTCACCAGATCCTCCAGAGATGCACCACCAGGTTTGCCGTTTACCACCACCTGCTCCAGCAGCTGCGTCTAGATGACGGTTGGTTCCAGCAGTACTTCCGTCTGTCCAGGACCCAGCATGAGGACCTGCTGTCCCGCATGAGGGTAAGGATCACTCTCCGGAACACAAACAACAGGCCCTCTATTGCTGCCACAGAGCGCCTTTCCATCTATTTTATGTCAATGAATCAATTAGTCCTCAATAAAAATATAGCCTAATTGTACTGTCTAAATATGTGACAGTTAAACGAAATTTCACACTCTAATAAATGGACGACGTCGACGCATATTGACAGAAAAGTTCAGATTGTTGAACTCGAGCGAAATTTTGCTTCACTCTAATCGCGCATGCGCTGTGCATGTTTGCAGCTTCACTCCGTTCTATTCAGACAATTTGCGACATTTACGTCGCTTGAAATGCATCATTTGCATCGTCAATCGTTAACTCACTCCTGATCGGGCCTTTACGTAGGGATAACATGTAAAACAATCACTTCATTCACCTTGTTCGGGTTCCACGTGAATGCGCCTGTAAACTTTGAGGCGTCAGAATCATGCTTGTTAGAGGCTGCAAACCCTTAATACTTGGTTCACCTTTCAGCAGGGCACCCACTTTAACCACATCGGTGGTATGTTTGTAGTTTATAGGTATAGTTCAAAGCATATGAGTTAGAAAGGGCTGGTAAAAGTCCAGAAGTAAACTGAGAATCTATGGGCTAGACTTGAAAATTCATGTTCACGGGTTTTATCTATGCAGAGTGACTGAACTTGAGCTATTTTAGAAAGAATTTCACACACTAGAGTCTAGATCTACATGTTTGACTGGGACATACTCCCAAAGGCTTCGTAATGAAAGATGATTTAAAAGCAAATTGCTTTAGGGTGGCTGAATAAAGATGCATGTCACACTTTTAAGATTTTGATTTCTTTCCACTTTAAAATGATGTGCCACTGTGGTCTTGGTCTATCGCATAAAATCCTCATAAAATTCAATGAACTTTGTATTTACATCAGAAACATTGAAGGGTTATGCATATTTTTGCTAAGCATTATATATATAAGTTGAGGCAAAAAAAAAAAAAATATTATAATGGAGATCCTATTTTATAATAAGTTTTATTTCACAACTATATGTAAATGTTCCAAACGCCTGGTAAAAATTTTTTCTACAAAGAAAATTTCACCTTTGGTACAGCAGTGTCATCATTTTGTTTAGAGCAAACTCACGGTGAGCTGTCCTGCAGGGATCACTCTGCACACTGTCAGCAGAGTGAGCCGAGGAGGCCGAGGAGACGCTGGAGCTCCTGACAAAACCAAAGGCTGCCAGGCGGCCTGCTGGGAGACGTTTGTTGGAGAAACCTGGAGGACGCAGCCCCGACTGACTGACTTTGGGAAACGGCGCTCTGGAGGCCGTGGACTGGGGCTGGGAGACTGTTGTGGAAGCAGCAGGAGCAGCAGCAGCAGCAGGAGCCTGGTGGCTGAGAACCTGGTCATCTAATGATGAAAAAGCAAAGTGACATTAAATGGTTTAAACTTTTGAAATATCGTGTATTTCATAGTGAGGATCTGTGTTAGTTTTCACTACAATTAACGTTAGACCAAAATGTAAAATGTTGTAAAATCCCCAGAACAGGCCTTGAGGTTTACTGTTGTAATGTAGCAAAATGTGAAATAGTTCAAGACATATTTATACTTTTGCAAAATATATATATTTTATATAAATATAAAAAGGATCTTTAATCTGTTAAGGCTGCAGTTAAAGTTAGCTGCCCCATCATTGCTAAATTTTAGCAATGTTGCTGGTTTTAGACTTTACACTAGATATGAAACTGGAAGCAATGTAATGCTAAAAACAAAATTTGGGAAACCACAATTGAGCAAGGAAACTACAGGTAAGAATGTAATCATAGTGCCACAGTACAAGATATTCTCAAAAAAGCATTTGAGTTATAATCCTGCTTGTCTGAAATCTATTGCCTCCGACAGCAAAATAAAAGTTAAGATGTGCAGACATGAACAATCAAGGCTTCACACAGAGACACACAGAACTCAGTGGGCAAATCTCAGAACTTGGGATAAAAGCCCCATCTTGGCTTCCCCAGCCTGCAAATGTGGGGTCAATATCCTGCACAGAAGAAGAGCATTATCCCCTGCTGGCTGCAGAGATAAGGTAGACAGCACATCCTTGCCTTTCCATTTGGCACAGCTGTGTGCTTCAGTGGGGGCTAGAGGATAACTGCTAGAGTAAGAGAACAAACATCTTTCCGAGGAAGAAACAGACCCCGTCATGTTAAGACAGAGGAAAAAGTGGAATGGAAACAAAGTGGAAAAGTCCACCCCCTCCAGCATCGTTAGAGATGCTGCTCATGCTTATCACATATTCCCTCCACCCCTAATGTCTGACTGTGTGCCATCGGGTCTACTTATGAGTTTGGAGCTTCCTCCTCTTGAGTGAGAATGTCAGGATCATTAAGGATAAATGTCCTCATTTCCATCCCGGCCTTCCCACCCCCACTTCTCATTCTATTCATCACCTCCGAGAGGCCAGGAGGAGAAGTTAGAAATTAGTATAACAAACATCCACTTATCCCTAATTTACACAGTTTATTTTACATCTACGTTCTATTTCAATTCCTAGCTGACACGCCTCCTTCTACAATTCAACTTAAAGTTGGAAATTAGGAATATTGTTTTAAATACAGCCTTTGTGTGCTACTGCCTTTGAGTGAAACAAGGCCATTCTCACTTTGTATGAATAATGTAAATAAGGCCAGGGTAAATCAATAGGACATGCAGCTGGCATAAGCACTAATGATTTTAATCACAGTCCAAAGTGAGCCGCGACAGTGCGTATAGATTTCCACCTCCAGGCTTTAAAATGCATGTTGTGAAATGTGATTTTTGATTACAACGCAGTTCCAGCAGCACTGTGGGGGAATCCGCTCGCCGTTATGTCACCAGTTTACCTTATAAGTAGAACTGTCCTTATTATCATAACAATACAGAATTTAAACTATGCACTGAAACCATGTGCCACAACTGACACACAAAGAACATTTGCTATAATGTGTAGGTGTCAGATATATCTATTTACACAGAAAAGTGCTGAAAAGTCATAATTAAAATTAGTGCATGAGAGTGAAAAGAAACTAAATGTGTAAATCTCAAATTTCTTCATGAAATTGAACCAAAAATAATAGCGGACAACAAACACTGATGCACAACGTTTTCCAAAGGTATTCTTACCCCATGAGCTAATTCCCATTTTGACACTTTATAGCCACCGATTTGATTGCAATCCACTGAGATTATATTCATAGACAAATACCAAAAAGAATTTACCTTGGAGATGGAAGGAAATGATGCATGTTTTTTATTTTTTAATAAAAATCTGGAGCATGACGTTTATTTGTATTCCATCCCATCTGAATCAGCTTGTGACCCTTTAAAGAGGGTTACCAAATCAGATTGCAATAAAACAAGGGAAGTTTGAGGTTGTAATGTGGCAAGTGTGACAAAATTCCAAGAAGTGTTAATGTTAATCAAGACAATCAACACTGTCCAGTGCTCTATGTGTCAAAAATGTCCATTTGTCTACACCTATCTTGCATGCATAAAATAAAGATAATTCCTGTGAACAAATTCTTAGATCAAATGCTAACTGCTATGCATTATCTTAGATATGCATTAACAAGGAACATGATGAGATAAACCATAAAACTATGCTAATCGATTCTGAATGTGAAGTTTTTGGCCATTTGTGTCCAACTACTGAACATTTGCACATATTCTTATGATTTCACTTTCTAAGTTATCACAGAAGAAATACGCATTTAAGCGAAGAATGAGGCAACCTTCCAGAAGGATGATGGGAAACATCAATACTTCAATATACCATTGACAGATGAGGTGAAGCAGAAATCTGATTTCAGCAATCAGAGGTACTATCTGTAGCATCGGAATTAGAAATTCCCAGAAGAGAAGATATGAGCGGGCTATGATTTATTTATTGTTTTTTTTTCACTTTAGTTTGTAGATTGCTGCCTTCTGGTACAGAATGAGTCCCCTCCTACAGCCATCCAATCAGATCTGCTGAAATTAATCTCGGAGAGAATGCATTTTAATGAGCCGCCTTCATCTCGAGCCAAGCTGAGGGATGCACAGGTCCCACAACTGCTTCTTGTTGCGTGGCAGCAGGAAGACAAGGCTGCCCTCTAGTTTGTCAAAATTTGGGCTGATGAAGTCATCTTCACTTGGCATTCCAGAAGTGAAAATGTAATGAAGAGTGTACTCTACCTGTGTTGTCTTGGCTTTTGTAGCTGATCGCTGGGCTGACCGTTTGAATCGGCTGGCTGAAGACAGATGTCGACCTCTGTCCTTGACTGGGTCCCCGGGCCTTGACTGGAACTGCAGTTGTCCTGACAGCTCCCAGACCCAAACGGAGGCCTCTGCCAGAACGAATGAGACTGCCACTTCCCCCAGTCTGCGTAGCTGTCCTGCCCTGCAATGCATCTTCAGAGGAGATGCCTTTTAAACTGCTGGACCGCCCCACCTAAAGATAAGAATCACTCAAATTATCTAAAAGCATTAGAACATGGCAGAGTTGTGACATTTTTTGTCTCCTGCAGCAATCATCGTGATGTAAAATAACATCATCACGAAGAGAAGAAACAAGCATCAGAATTGAAAGATCAGTCCTTATTTGCTGTAAAACCTGCAGTTCCCATGGAAAACAGCATTTACTAATTAAAGACTCATCCATTGCAGTTTCATTGTGCAGTCTATTTTTACTCAAAGATTACAATTCCTTATTTCTACATGCAGATACCCTGAAGTCTGGAATCTAAACGGGAAAGTTACAGATTTTTCACCAACCTGGATGGGGGACTCTAATATGGCTGCCATATGTGTAAACACTTAGTGACAGCTAATACATGGTTTGTTTGCCCTTCTTATGGTTTGTCTGTGATTAAATGGGGTCAAATCTTTCACACAGATAGCAGTGATAGCTGAACCTCTGTTAGTGAAGTTGTTCCCTTTCACAGTTGGGCATAAATCAAACTGCTATGTACAAAGAGAGGAACTGAAGGATTTGCATTGCAACAGACATTAATTATGCATTTTTGCTTATTTTCATTTAGCCATGTATGAACGGGAATGCCTTATGAAGCTGTTTAATACGAATTAATAAATGCTAATGTTAAGGGAATAATGAGCAACTCTTCTTGGACCGGAATAAGATGCAATACATTATCAATTTTGCATGTGGGCATGAGCTGAAATAAAGCATATGTACTAAATAAAATGGACAAAATAGGCTAGTCATGGAACATGATATTTTTGAAACACAAATACTCAGTGGCAAAACGAAGAATAGGACAGAGTAAAATAAATCTGTATCATCCACCAGAGTGGGAAATTACATTTGACTCATCTGCATTTAAGACATACTGAAAAAGGATCAGGCAACAACACAGAAACAAACAAACAAACAAACAAACAAACAAAAAACTAAAGGTAAAAATGAAAGCTAAGATTAGAATATAATAGTCATATTTAATAAATTAGAAAATGGATTCCTTACCTTTTAAAATTATCAATCTTTAAAAAGCTATTATACTTTTTTATTTAGTCCACATTTCCGTATTGAAATTGTTACTTTTTATGGGTTTGATGTAATATTTTAATCCAAAATGATGTGTTTTCTTAATCTTAAAAGTGGAAAATCATCATAATTAACAGAAATAAAGGCTAGATCGTCGAATCTATATAATGCGTTTCAGTTAGTGAATTGGGTTACTGAAATAAATAAAGTTTTCATTAATATAATAATGGATGCACATACAAAGTCATGTCATATAGTACCTAATTTTGTTACTGTGGGCAAATCACTTCAGTAAATTCAGAACAGCAACAGCATGTAGGATAAATGGAAGCTTAAAGATCTATCAAAAGGCAAAGATATAAAGCAGATCAAGTACATTTACTTCACCTCAGAGGATGTCCCATAGTAGTTGTCCGACCTGCCGCTTAGTTTCGGGGATACATTGTGGCTGTGTGTATGTGCTGGGGGGACTGTGTTTGTGTGTCCAGGAGCCCTTACGCTCCTATTCTGCATCCCTGGTGGGAAACTGTTCACCTGCATCTCTTGGCGGTATTTGTCATAAAGTGGGTTAGAGGCACTAAGTACTGGGGATCCTCGGGTTTCTGCGTCGGGCTTGCAGCAGTCTTTAGATGGATCTTTAAAGGCCGCTGGTTGGCTGTGGGTGTACGTTGAGAGCCTGGATGGCAGAGACGAGACCTGATAAGGTCCGTCCGCAGCCTGGAGCTTAAACTGGGGAGTCTTTCGAACAGAGGTTATAATTTTGGGACGGACTCCTTTAGGTTTTAGTTTGGGCGAAGGGGAGTTCTCTTTGGGGTTAGAGTTAGAGGAGCTGTGCTGGATGTTAAGAGGCGCTTTTGGGATTCCGCTTGTGCTTATATTAGTTTTCACCGGAGCTCTCAAGCAACTGTTGCCATGGCCCTGAGCTGACGTTGGTACAGCTGGGTTGCTTCCTGATGGGATGTGCCTAGAAGCTCCAGGGACATTCCTGGAAATGAGGTACAGAGAGGGCTGCCTGCGTGGTGAGCCCTGTGGTGTCCTGAGAGGGGAGTGAGGAGGGGTAGATGACCTGGATTCAATTCCGGTCCTGTTAGGACTGGAGCAATTCCTTCGATAAGTCAGCTGAGCCTGGGGTTTCTTGTCCAGCGCGGGTGGGTTAGAGAGACCAGATATATGTTGTGCAGTTGTAGTTGGCTGTTTTTCCACGGGTGGAACCTCCCTCTGGGATGCCTGGTGGGGCTGCCTCAGCTGGGAGATGCCACTTATGTTGTAAAGGTGGGACAAGTCTGATGGTTCCTTTAAAGCAGATTTGGTGAACTTCCTGTTTGATCTACTGCTGTGTGACTCTGGAGATACATTGTTGGAGGAGTTTAGCACTGTCCCAGTTTGCTGACTTTTGGAGTCTTGCAAGTTCCTTTCTCTTATCATCTCAGTCTGGCAGAGGGGTCTGACGAGCTGCTGGCGTCGAGGCGGCATCACTCTCTCCTCAAATCCAGCCCTTCTCCTTTGGCCAAGGCCTCCGTCAGAGCTCATTCCATTTCTGTGATGACTCCTTTCCTGCTCCTGGCTATAATATTTTGGACAGTCATATCTCTGTTCAGGACAGAATGGTGGGGAGTTCTGATTGGCATCTAAGGAGGCTGCCCTTCTGCTGGACTGGGCTGAGGTAGTACTGTTGGCGTTCGGAAAAGGGTTGGTCTTTGGGCTGGGTAGGGAGATAAGAGATGCTTCACAGTTGGAATCCAGAGCACTAGACAAACTTCCACCAAGAGCAACAGCTGACAGACTGGAGACAAACACATTTGTCTCAGACTTGGACTCCTTCAGACCCCCCGTCCGTCTATCCCTTCCTGTTCTGGTGTCTCTTTTCTCTACTGAGTCTGTCACATATGCGTCGAGCTCTTCAGCGCTGTGACAGGCAATGCGTTTCTCCTTGCCTCTCTGTATTCTGCTCTCTTCCTTGTTGTGGTTGTCATTTCTCCTAACACCAGTTGAAGCAGAACTGGCTGTTGAACTTGAGGATATAGACATGGGACCCTCATCCTTACCATCTCTCATGCTCTCGCCTTCGTCTTCATCCTCATTAGTCTCCTCCTGGCTTTGATTCCCTAAGAATGTGTGGATCTCAAACTCTCTGAGCTCTGGCTGCACACATTGCTGCTCAGAGCCCCATATTACAATTTTGTCGGGCGATTCACTCTGACGCACCAATGGGGGAATAGAGCCCGTGGTGTACCCTGTGACCTCAATCGGGTGACCTCCTTCTTCGTCAGCGACTGAAGTTATTTGATTGGCATTATCGTCTCCAGATGGGGAGAAACTGGTCTTATTTCCAATCTTTTCTCCTCTTTCAACACTGACCCTCAGTCCACGGAAATTAGCTGGAATGCTCATCTTCGACTGCTGGATTAAGCACACTCACGGGTTTAGGCCATTTACGGATTTTCAATAGTTACTTCAGCTTGTGCCCTTTGTTTTCAGGGTCAGTCTTTAGCTGAATTATCCAGAAGTTGAATACCATCTCAGGAAATCTTTTTCTTTCTTTCAGGTTTCCTCCCAGCTTGCATTTACATTAAGTTACTTGCGTTGCTGTTTCAGGGGTTTAAATGAAGATAGACGTTTGATGAATCTGAAAGAAAGAAAAACACAAAAGAAACTGTAAGAATGGACAACTGTGTAAAATAAAATTCAACCACTTTCGATTAAATAATTCTGTTTTGTGCCCACTGAGTCACATAAATAGTTTATATCCAATGTACATTTACAGCAACTGCTGATGAATTGCCTATAGATTTCCCGCAGCCTTATTCTCTTTATTTGTGTGACTTATGTTAAACAAAAAGGGCTTTATGAAACAAAACCTCGCTACCCAAGATGGAAATAGAGGACCTGAATTGGTTAGATTATTTTCTGGTAATTATTGCCAGCATTGTTACAGTATACATAAACAATCATTTTCAAAATCCACATTTTTTTGTTTTTGAATAAATGGAGAAATACTTTCAGAACTTTAAAATAATCACCTTTTTGTCAAATGGTTTCTTCATTGCAACATATGCATTTAACAGTAACAGTAATAAAATTATATCATACTTCGAAACATAAACACAGCAATTACTGATATTTGCATTTCAAAGTATGATTGAATTGAATTACTATTACTGTGAAGAACAATCATATCTTGGATTAGAAACATTATCAATTAGAGTTTATTATTATCATCACTGGATAACTAAGTCTTATTAGTTTTTCTTTCTGATAACATTAAACAATGCCCTTCCCTGCTGCTTAACTCTTGTTTCTATTTCAAATCAATCTTTTATGAAGGCATAGTTACAACTTACAATAAATCAGATTTAATTTTAGGTAGAAAACACACAATTGTCGGTCACTGAATACATCCAAGGTGCATTTATGTTTAGGTCTAACTAACAACATGTACCCACTTATACAATATGAACAAATATAGACAATTAGGGTTTAGGATGCCAGAATCCATCATCCTTTGGGAACACAAATGCCAGCCACATTTTTCTGATCATCATTTGTTAACACTGTCAAAGTGTTCATATGCATGCTATATCCACAATGGAAATCAAATACTATGTTCCTGCAGTGATACCATGAAGTCTCTTTTTAGTACATGAAAATGTGCATGTGTTAAAGTCACCTCACTATCCCAAAGACTCTTTTTATTCCTTGAGATGAGCAATCTTGCATGCAGCATGCAAAGACGATACACAAAAAGTAAGTAAAAAATAAAGCAGCTCGGGGAACTCCATTTAGTTTCAATCTTTAGATGAGTTAGAGCATGTTATGCCTTTGAGTATGTAATTTTTTTATGAGCAGTGGGGCTGTGGGAGCAGAAAGAACCACGTGAGTTGATTATGTGTGCTTGTGTCTGTGCTTGAATTTAATGAAAGGTTCGAGCGGGCAGCGGGTGACTTTGGAAGGGATGCATTTTCCGTTTCAGTCTTCCAACACAGGATTTACAAAGAAGCTACTGGCACAACTGTAATGCCCATATTGTAGGTTTGCTTTTTTTGTTTTTGCTTTTCTGTTGTTGCAGCGGATAATAGCTTACATTCAGGAGTATAACTATTGACCACAGATCATTTACTCTGTACACTGTCCATATCTGTGTAATTTAACTATTTGCTCCAACGATTCAGCTGAAACAAAGATGATTAATAACATTTTCGGTACAAAATGATTTATCAGTGCCATAAAGTGAATCCAAAAATAACTCTGACAACACGTACACAACAACTTTGACAAATGATTCTGATTCTTAGCCTTCAGATGGATCAGGATCACACATTGTGTTGTTTTTTAATCTTTTTCAAATACCAAGCATGTTGTACAAAAAAAAAAACCCAGTGAGTAACAACGTTGTTGCTTTTTATTTATATTAGTTTTGTCACCATCGATAGTATTTGTAGAGCAAGTCACGTGTCTTTCTTCAGTATTAATTCTGTTTGCATCTTTTCAAAGATTAAAATGGATCCCTCACCTAGTTATCTTTGCAGCAGAGGTGTCTGTTCTCATTAGCAGGTCCCTTCTCCATGTCTCTGATAGCAGGCATTTTAGCAAACTCACTGCTAAGATGGCAGCTCCCTCTGCCCGTGGCTTACTTATTCAATTCTTCCCAAATCAACTGGTTAGAAAAGCATCAAAACGTTATGCTTTTTCATGATAGCCAGTGGTTTTCGTCAAGGGTGAAGTGAGTGGAGAATGACCTTAAATGGTGTATATTTCAAAGATAACCAATTCTCTAATTTTTTTTATTATTTGTTTAGATTGTAGTTAAACATGTGTTGACTCCTCAGCTCTTTTCTGTTCAGGATCAAAAATGACTAAAAGAGAAGAGGAAACCTAATTTGAGGCCCACCGTCTGTGCCACGCCATGCTCCTGTGTACCTTGCTCACTATCAGATAATTAGCTGGTTACAAAACACACATGGAAAATTCAAATCGGTAGGGAACGGAGGGGGAAGCAGAACTCTCCGAGAGGACACAGTGTCAGATCGATTACAGCGCTGATGTAGCACCAAGGCTTGTGCTGATGACAGCAATCTGAGGGAGGCTGAGCGCTCAGCTCGGTCACACCGCCTGAACCCGAATAGACTGCGTTTTAACAAACAGCCAGGCTGACAACATCAATTTGGTACAAACCAGAAGAGTGTGAAGAACGCCAGAGAATATCTGGCAATTTGAATACAAATACTTATTTCAGTGCACAACAGCAAAGGAAAACTGTTCAAAAGAATAAAAGCACTTGACTCACTCCCTTTTTCGACATTAAGAATACAGTTTATCAGGCAACATGTGCATATGTGTAAGTGGGGAGCAGATATGTTTTTGTGTTTCAGCACAAATATAAATCATTAACACAACATGTGTTGCAGAAATTAGTCCAGCCTGACAACATCTGTGCCATGACTGCTTTGCAAAAGCCCACATTGTCAATGTGCAAACTAAGCTTTTCTTATTGTCGCTTCATCACAAAGCATGTTCTTGTTCTTGACGAGCCAAAGGTGAATCAGAATGACATTGTAAAAATCTTAAGATTCTTTTGGAGTTGTGCAGAAAACAATGTTAGTTTTATTGTTATGTTTCAGTTAGGCTCAACCAACCAACTGTCCATAAATCCCAACTGTATCTCCTGGTAGTTAGTAAAACTATCTGGAGTAAAGTAGGCACCGCAAAGGTGAGTGTGGCGGTGATCCAGATCTCTCCATAGTGGCTACTCTTTACAAAATCGATCCAGCGTTTGTTCAGTCGGTCATCTCTCAGAAACCTACGTAAAGACTCCAAGCTGCTACCCTGCAAATTGTGGCATCCAGGGAAGATGCATAAACGAGGTGAATGAGGAATAATTAATTCGCTTGCTAGTAGCAAACTATGGATGCCGCTAGCTGGGACTTCCAAGTGAGCGGGAGAACCGCCCAGGCTAACACACTGTACGTTTTTATACCGCTGGAGCAGAAGAGGTGGGGTTATGCTGAAGGCAGCCACGTGAAGACAAGTGGCCGCCCTTTCAGACACACCCACAAAATCCTGAAACACAGAAATCCTGAAACCCAAACTGAATCCTGACTCCACAATTCAATTCTAAATGGCTTGGAGACGTTTTACACGTTTAGAAAAACACATTTACAACATAAAAATGTTTTTAGAAGAAAACTGTTGGAAAATCACTATTTTACAGAGCAAGCATTCGTCTGTCCGAAATATTTTAATATTCTATGAAATATTGTTGCATTTCAAATCTTTACATTGTTCCATAACACATCTACTTTTATAAAAAAAAAAAAAAAAAAAAAAACATCCAATTTAAAGCCATACAGCCAAACACTTACAATAATGAGAAAGTCATAACATGAGAATTGGAGAGCACAAGTCAAACCCCCTCCATCTCCCATCAATGAAACGGATCAGGTACCACGGCGGTCTGAAGGTCAGCTTCATGCTTTCACAGCTCACAAGATGCATGAAATTCTCTTGCGCATCACCTTCACGTGAGAACACACACAAGCACAATCATTGCTGGGCACAATGCACATAAAAGAACACACACACTACTGGAAAATTGCGAATGGGGGAGGAGAAACCCTCTTAGGGCAAATGGATGCACTCATGACGTGATGAAAGAATGACCCATGAGCTGGTTGGGTCGTCAAGTTTTATTAAGGAATTTTTTTTTTTGTGATCAGTTTGAGCCTTTTTTTTTTTTTAATCCTCCATGACATTGGTGTGATCTCAAAGATAGGTGTACTTAAAATCGAAAAGAACTGAGAAAAGACTCTTAATTTATCCAACAGGATTTAGTCTGAGTGGGTGAGAGACTGAGACACAGCCGGACGTGGGAGGGCTCAGACGTGCAGATGGGTGAAAGAAAAGAGTTGCTGAAGATTTCTAATTAGACGGACGGTGGGGGATACGTAATGAGGGCCGCTATATGAGCTTTACAGCTCTGTTTATGATGTGACTTACTGACTCAAGCCCAAGAGAGGAGAGCGGAGTGATTATTGGAAATCCCTGACCACAAATAAGGCTCATTAGTAATGAATTGCTCACACTGGTGAAACTGGGAACTCGGACTTCCTTTTTAATAAAACTATTTTCTCCAGACAGAGATAAATGAATCTCAAGATAAAAACAATGCCAGGAGGTTTATGCTTTAAGCTGCTGAATCGGTCATAATGCAATGAAATAAATTTAACAGTTTTATGGTGTAGGGCATTACTGGGATCTAAGAAAAAGCTTCCCTTTAAACCAGAGACAAGAGATGTGCTGCAGTGCCATGCTAAAGTATTCACAACCCTTGAACTTTTCCACATTTTGTTGTGTTATACCACAAAATCCAACTGGAAGGATAATCATGCAAGGTTTCCTATTTTGTGGAATGCAGTTGTAGTCAGCTCCCTTGGACATAATACCCCTGAATAAAATCCAGTGCCACCTATTGCTTTTATTCTCATTCTAAATGCAATAGTTTGTTTTGAAGGCTTCAGAAGTATACAGAGAGCATTGGAGAACAAGCTACACCAAGGAGACCAAGAAACGCAGCAGACAGATCAAGGATAAAGTCGATACAGCGTGGTTAGGTCACAAAACAATCCATCTGAAAATAGAAGCTTTCATAATCATCCACCACGGTTTTGGCAACATCATGTAGTGGGGGATATCATTAATTAAAATCCATTCAACAGAAGCACATTTATGAAGCAATTCATGTTGGCCACAAATTCTAATAAAATACAAGTTTGGTGTTGCACCTTAAGAAAATGTGAATAGGATCAAGAGGTATGAATACCTGAATAAGATGCAGTAATAAGATGCTTCTTTTTAGGGCTGGGCAATGGTCTTGAATAAGTTGACATTTTAATTTACTATCCAAGGGAATGTTCTGAGAAATACATTTTACAGTAAAGAATAGGCTGATCAAAGTAAAGTAGGGGAACTGATGTTTGTTGTTTTTGTATAGGTCAAAAAATATATTTCATATAAGATTTGCAACATAACCTACCAAATTTTCAAAAATACTGGACAACTGACATGCCCAGTATTTTTATTTTTTGTCATGTTGCAACGTATGTTTCCATTTCCAGACACATACACATAAGCACGGAGACAATACAAAGCCAATCGAATGCTCAGGCACACACTCATACCCAACATGCAGTTCCCCGGCATCTTTTGTTGTTCATCCAGCAGCGGCAAGCGGCTTTTTAGGAAAGCCATTTGTCTTTGGCACTTTGCTTTACTCTTCTCCTCCCCCCACTGGCTAGCAGACAGGTTTTATAGCTCTGTGGTCCCATGGGGGGACACCAGCAACACTCTGACACATGTATCCCCCCCTTCCCGTCTCTTTCATCCACACTTCGGCTGAGATGTGAATTCCAGCACTTAAAATAGAAGCAATGGAGACGGCCAGAACAATGACGTCTGTGTGTGTGTGTGTGTGTGTGTGTATCACCATAAATCGTGACTCCTGAATATTTATACATGACATAATCTGATATTGCACCTGGTTTTTCATTAAAACGAGTTGTTCTGAAAGGTGGAACTTGCTCCGATGCACTTAACACTGTGCTCCTTGCATCAGAGGTGATGAATCTCGTGCTTCGCCGCTCAGCACATAAAAACAGACACAGCAAACAAATTCAGAATATTGTATAATATCCTCCAACAGGTAAAAGCTTGGACAACCCTCAGACCATCCACTCCTGCTCCTCCTATATCTGTCTGCAACACAGTACAGGCAGAAATAGCATTGGGATGAGCTAAATGCTTCATTATCACGGTGCACAATAGACAGCCCGTCGGCAGAATCTCACGAGATGACTCACCGCGGTGTTGCTGAGCGCTTGTGTGGTTGAGTCAAGGGATAACTCAAGGGATTTACCATCACATACAAAAGAGACGCAAAACAGTGCAGGAAAAGACATAGAAATAGTCTCCCAGTTTTTTCCTCTTTATTTAATCTAACTGGTTTTGCATCAAAACAACAAATGTTCCACTTTTCTTCTCTGTGGGTGTTTCAAAACATATTCAGATAGGCTTTGTTCCTGTAGTGATTCCATCTGATTTACTCATTCCTTATCATATATATATATATATATATATATATATATATATATATATATATATATATATATATATATATATGATTTTTTTTTGTTTCATCCTCGCTGCTCCCTTCCTTCATTACTTACATCTTAATAATGAAGTGTTCATAAGGGCAGGGTGAGGCAATCAATCTTATTTCCATCATCATGTGGTGACACTTCAGCAGACTGTAGCTTTCTGTCTCCCTGCACTCCCACGTCGCAGGTGGGGGGGAGGGGGGGGGGGGACAGTAACAGGATTTATGGAGAATCTTGGGTCAGAGTGGGTGGTCATAGCTAAGTGAATAAGCGGGATAAGGAAATCGGATCTTCTGCAATAAAAGCTGATTTTATCTCCTTTCCTCGCGCAGGCATGCTGTGTTTACTACCTGCTCAGAAACCGGCAGAAACTCACAATACGCCACTAATGGGATTTATCAGATGAATCCGAAATGGACAAATGCAATCACGCATTCACACATCGACACATGTCCCTGCGCATGCTTTGTCTCATTGCTGCTCACACTACTGAGTGCTTGTTCAACCATAATCTAGTATTCTAGAATTCAGACAAAAGAAATCTACAAGAAAAAACAAATGCATCATTTTCTGGATTTGCTTCAATGCAAAAGCAACAATACAAGGAAATATTGGCAACTCTATTGTGCAACCACACATAGTTCAGCCTGTAGCTGCATTGTCTTGTACTTTCTCTCATTTTGTCTTATTTTAACCACAGACATCAGTGTAGTTTTGTGGAATTTTATGCGACAGGACAACACGAAGTAGGGCATACTTTAGTAAGTGGAAGGAAGATACTTAATTATCATTTGCATTTTTTTTATTTATATTTCTTTGACATAAAAATGAAGTGCTTTTAAAATCAAGAACATCTCTTCATTCTTTCAATGTAAGGGGTTTGTCTTTCTTTGTTTTGAAA
The DNA here is from genome assembly GCF_011125445.2 of Fundulus heteroclitus. Taxonomy (NCBI): domain Eukaryota; kingdom Metazoa; phylum Chordata; class Actinopteri; order Cyprinodontiformes; family Fundulidae; genus Fundulus; species Fundulus heteroclitus. The sequence continues at coordinate 20,166,563 of NC_046371.1, forward strand.
CCTTAAAAAGATGACATTTCTGGTTTTACATTAAAAGTATTTAAGGACCTTGTTAAGCTTTATTGTTTTAGGAGTAATGGGTTTTATGGTGTTGTTGTCTTCCTGAAGGTGAACCTTCCATGTTCCTTCAAAAGAATAGCATCCCTGCAGCATGATGCTGCCAGTATTAGTATGTTCAGGGTGAAGTGGAGTGTTTTTTTTACACACATACTCTAAATTTCCCTTTATGGTCCCACAGAGGGAAAATTTATTTCTACATTTAACCCATCCCTTGGGGAGCAGTGTGCTGCCACACAGTGACAAAGAGGGAGCAATCTGTGGTCAAAGGTGTTGCTCGGGGACCCAGAGTGACAGACTGAGTTTCAATCTGGCCACCTTTGCTGCTTCTCCAAGAAGCAAACACCCTAGTCTGACCACTAGACTACCACTCCCACGTCATTAAATTAAAAAAAATGCATTTATGCTAAGTTTAAAGAGGAGAAGTATATTTGATAATTAGGTGTCTTCAGAACAAAGTTGTTTCTGCCGGACTTTATTGTAGGGTATTCAATTAAAAAGGACGTGAATGCATTTGCACACCACATATTTCAGATTAGTTTTTTGTTTTTTTGTTTTTTTGCAAGAGCATTACAAAACAATGTGTCATTTTCTCCCAGTTCACAATGGCTCACTATACTGTGTTGGTTTGCCACAAGCAGTTCCAATGAAATCCGTCACACTTCATGGTTAAACGAGTCACTGTATAAAGGGTTCAAGGGATTGAGAATACCTGTACTTGGCAATGCATCACCACAGCTGTAGTTGACAAAAAGGCTGTCACTCACTAGTAGAAGTTTATGGCAAGCAAGCGACACTTGTAGTTCATCGTTCTTTTTTTTTTTCTCTCTTTTCAGTCTTGCCTTTGGCGAGTACAGGGAATCAATCTCCACTTCATAGGACAGGCTTTTTCTTCGCCGTCTCATTTTGCTGTGCCACGCACCTTGGAAGGTGATGAAATGCAGACAGCGCAAAAAGAGTGTAAAAGAGAACATCAAACTGGGGATAGGTTATTAAGGTGGGACAAAGCGACATTGGTCAAGAGACCGAGACATAGACGCAAATGAGCAGATTCTCCCGGCTTGTCGGAGAAAACGGTGAAAAGGAGGTTGTGAAAGAGCAGTCAAAACACAGACTAACATCAGTCGGCGTGGCGGAGGCATGAAGGAGGCGAGAAACGAGGGTGTCTGTCCACGCCGGTAGCTGGTAACACTGCATTATTATTAACAATGCCCCTCCACCCACTACCCTAATGCCTGTCGCAGAGAGGGAGAGAGAGAAATGTTAACTCTTGCATGGCTGAAACTGTAGGCAGTGGGACAAAGAGTGGGACAAATGTGCTTCATATTAAAGCGCTCAAGATTTACGAATAAAAAAGAGCTGCATTCTTTGTTGGACTCTGAGGGGAGGCTGCAGACGATACAGAGGCAGACATAAGGCTGGAAGGGTTAGAGGCTGAGTCACATTTGTTTATTCTAAGAAAATATAGAGGCACTGGCTTTGCGGTGAGGCAAGAGCATTGATGGAAAGTAGTGGGGGTGAGAGAGGATTCTAGTTAGCACTGTTATGTGTAAATGTGAGTGTGTAATGTGCAAACCCTTGAAGTGTGGGGGAGGGAAGCCTGGTGAGAGGTGAGTGGGAAAAAAAGGGCAAAAAAAGGGTTCAAGGAGAATAGAGGGGAAAATACATTAAGACAAGATGCAACTGTTTTCATGCTGAGGGAAGAGTGCTTAACAGAGCAATGAACTCCTTTTTTTGTTGTTTTTTTTTTGCCAACATGGACAAGGCTGAGAAACAGAAGGGGATAGATCTAGATAGGGCTTTTTTTTAAATATTACTGATCATGAGAATTTGTGAAAACTTCCTGATTTTCCGAAACATCCTTATAGGGACTCTAAAATAATTAGGTAAAGGCTCCAGCTTTCTTGCTGTAGTAACCCAAATGAGCAGACTCTATGCCCTTGAACTGACTGCTGATATTGTGTAAAAGGTTGCACACAAGTGAAACAATGGCTTCCGTGCTGACTCTCCACAGGACAGGGACGTGCATGTGTGTATGTAAGGAGGCGTGTCCCCCCCCCCCCCTGTTCACCCCTCACGTCTTGGCCGAGACTGCATGGGAGGAGCTAGCTTTGGCAGGCTCGTTGCCACCTTTCACACAAAAGCAGTGTGAATTTGAAAACGCGGGTCTGCGCGTGTGTTTACACAGGTTCACGTGCCGCCATATGCTCAGATTTATCCACATACTGACAAAAGAGGGCCAGGAGGTGAATGCGACAAGACAGGTCTTTAAATAGGTTGAGTCTCTGTTTTTTCCCCGAATTATTCACCAAAGATTCCTCTACACAAAACATAACTACTGAAAGTGAGAGATGCACCAATCGATCGACCAGTTTGCCAATTTTCTTATGACCGGCTTTAATGAGGGAACGGGCAAGTAAACACTCGAAAAATTGATTTCTTTTATATTGCTTGAATGCGTAAAAACCAAGAGATCCCGTCAGTTTTGTTCCACGTATAGTGAACAACAGACGCACTGAAGGTTAGAGAGATATATGCTTTGATGCATAAATAGGGATAATCTTGTAATTCATTTGTGTTCTGTTGGATCCAAAACTATGACTTTAATCACATAACCTGCAGACAGCTGGGAATCTGTCTGGGCCTATAAGAGAATGATCAGTGCATTGCCTATAAAAAGGGATTAGCAAAGGGGAAGAAAAACAACTTGATGATCAATTATTCCTCTGATTTCAGTTTAATCTTCTACATCTTTGGTTTTGGTTGTTCTCTAATAGTGTTATAATTCTCAGGCAAAAAAAAAACAACAAACAAACTGATTGCTGGATCTTTAATCCAAGCAAACTACAACTTACTCTGAGAGTCCCACTGACACGCTCTGTATACTATTTTCTCAGTTTCCATTACTCTTTGCCATCCTACATCTTTGTTTTTTTTCCCCCTTCCCTTTAAAATATCCTTGAAGGTTGTGCCAGTGTGCAACACTCATGGGCTTTGTGACAAGCTATCTTACCTGCAGAAACAAACACACACGTGCATGTGTATGATATCTGAATCAGAACGCTTCTGCAAACACACACACACACACATACACAGTCAACCACGCGCTCGCATGACAGCCAGAGGTGTTCCTGCTGAATTGATTGCAGCTCAGACAGAGCTGAGGTCAGACGTAATGTATCAATCATGCAAAAGTCGGCATGCAGAGAGGCAACAGCAGCAGACAGCCGTTCGGTTGAAAGGCCAGTCACGCCCAGCACGGTGTCCGCCTCCACGTTAACATGACAGGGAAGGATTGCTGGGGTTTAACAAAATGAACTAGGTGATCCATAAACGGGGAAAGCTTTTGATACTGGAATCAATAAACATTAAGAAGTGCCCTTATCAGACATACATTTTATTGAAAGGATCTTAATTAAAGCAATACAACAAGGCTTTAGACTATGCAAACTCCTAGAAAGATGCTAATATTTGAAATGGGTTCAAAAACTGTGGTCAAGTTGTTCTCAGATTGATCTCCACAATTTCAAGGGCAACATAATTATCAGACACCAATCGACCATTTAAGGGACATCGGGATGTGAAGCACATTCACTCAACCTTTGTTTGATTCTTCAATTCACACCTTTCAGACTCTCAGAGCCTCCAAACAACACAATGGAGAGGTTGAAAACAGCCTTGCAAAAGTGGCTAACGTAGAAACAATGCAGCAGCCATGCCTTGGGCCTTCTCTGGCATTGAAAAGAGGAAGGTAACAGACAATAAGGTACGGTCTTAATTAATGACGTCCCAACAGAGCTGGACCAAGGTTGTATGAGGCTCTGGGCAGAATTTTGTTCACCATCAGTTAAAGGGTTAGGGTTGGTTTTGTTGCAATTCTGCTCATTTACAAAATGAGGCTGATGTTTTGTTTCTGCAACTTTCCTGAGCCATTGCAATGAAATCAAGATATCTAATGCAAATCTGAATGACAGTAAAGATAATTCTAAGTATTAAGTCTAAGTTTCATCTTACATATAGGTCGGAGCTTGTTACTAAAGGACAATGTCAGCTATAGTCAGGCTCCTGCAGCAGGATGAGCACTCTAGCTTCAGCAGCCAGCCAACAAGACAGTTAACTAGAATACAGACAGTTGCTGTATATATATATATATATATATATATATATATATATATATATATATATATATATATATATATATATATATATATATATTTATATATATATATAAAATATAGCATAAAATATTTAGAAGATTTCAGCTACTTGTCAGATGACTTATGATATTAGAAAATATGAGACGAGAGTGTTCTTGGTTGCGATAACTGTGCTAATAGTGAATAAATGTTGTTAGAAGCATCTTTTTTTTAAAAAAAATCTCCATCAAACTTTCTTTACTTTGACTAAAACAGAAAACTATGATCTCATTAAGCTGTTTTCCTTGACTTCTATCAATCTTTCATGTACACAGCCCCACTTATGTTTTATGGTAGAAACTTGCCACTAGATGTAAAGGCGTTTTAAACCGTTTTCTCAACATTTACAACCTAATAAAGCTAAATAACTAGCAGCTGCAGTTTTTATAAGATAACTGTTATGTTCTTTAGTAAGATGCACCCTCGATCCCTCTTCTTAGTCTAAGTAGTTTATCTATTGATTTAACAGCTCTGAAATACAATGTAAATGGATGCCTTCAAGGATTGTTCTGAGTCTCATTATCAGGCTTGTTAATATTAATGCAACTAAAGGTCAGATGCACAAACTGGTGCCAGTCCTAATTTGTATCATATTTACTATGAATATCTGCACAAAAACACCAATACATTTTCAAGCAAAGGCTCTCTGGATAGATGGAAAATATCAGTACATGGAGATTTTAAATAAGGATCTGTTCAACCCGAAAATCCTGGATTTAAGCATCTATACTTTAGTACAACTACTGTATTTTGCCAACTTGTCCAGAAGAGCTCAATTTCTTCTGGTGCCCCCCGAGACAAGAACCGGAGCCCTCAGGAGTGACAGAAGTCTCATATACTTTGGTCCGGTAGTGCGTCCCGCAAAAAAACAGATTAGATTAAAAAAAAGAAATTATAAAATTGGATAAATCAAATTCTACTTTTGGGATCATCACAAACACCTGTCCAGGGTGTATCCTGCCTCTCGCCCATTGATAGCTGGAGATAGGCACCAGCACCCCTCGCGACCCCATGAGGGATGAAAGTGCATAGATAGTGGATGGATGGATGGATGAATGGATGGATGGATCGTCCCAAAAAATAATGTTAAAAAAATAACAGGAAAAAAAGTGAGAATGTTCTGCATATAGGTCAGCCTACTTTTTTTTGTTGTTGTTATTAACAAGGTTGGAATAACCCCAACAGTAAGCCAAGAAGGTAATTAAACAATCCTATGTCATATCTATCATCAAGTCATAGTCTCAAAAGCAATAAATATATCAGAATATTTTTTAATCCTATACTTAGCAGTAAAGTAGTGAATTTAGATTCCTAAATCTGGTTAAAAAAATAACTACTTACAAGATTTAACACTTCAGTTGAAATCGTTGAAATATAATACAAATACCCATTACCTCATGGCTGAAGTCTTTAAGTCTAAAGCCTGCGATTTATGCACAATCATTAGCAACACACACACATACACACTCTCATGCACACACACTCTCACGCACACACACACATAAAGAGAGAGAAATAGAGAGAGATCTGACCTACTCCATCCATCACATCAACCTGTATGACCTCACTTTCTCTCCAATACCATCTGCATTATTCCTACCTAACTCACATAAAACAGCAATTCAGTCTACACAAACATTCTAAAATGCTTTTAAAAATTCTATGCCATTCTTTTTTTTTAGCTGTGATCAAACCCGTAGGATTAGGAAGGAAGGAAACAAAAAAAAGCAAGCAAATCTATGTGCGACACATCTTCCAGAAACCGCAGCTGGCCTCCGGACGATCGCTGCAAAAGCCACCTGACTGTTGTTTTCAGTGTCGCCACTTACTTGCAGGGTTTTCTGGTGCTGATTCATTGAGGAGGCAGTCAGAAAACACAGGAGCTGCAAATGGAAACAAAGCCGCGTGGTTTAGCTGCTTCCTCTGCTCTCTCTCAGGATCAGGATGGCATGAACGGTGCAGGAGAGAGGTATGCAGCAGACAGGAGGGAGAGAAGGAGGAGGAGGAGGAGGCAGGGATCTGGAGGAGGAGTGGTGCTGATGATGCACAGCCCACAGCAGGTGCGCTTTTACAGACAGGCTTTCATTTTATTCTCTTGATGCACTCCCGCCCTCTGCTGGATCATTGAAGAGATGGTCCTAACAGCTCTAAAAGAGACCGCATACAGTGCCTCGCAAATCTATACAGAGCCTCTGAACATTATAGTATTTGGTTACATCTACACCCACTAATTCCAGTTTTTATTATTAGGATTATATGAACACATTAATACATTAACACAAAGCAGAAAAGAATTATGAAGTCAGAGAATAATTATGTTTACCTTCTTTCTTTGTTTGTTTTTTACAAATAAAAATGTGTATCGTGTGGTGTGTATGTATATTTAGCCTCTGTTTCTCTGATAACTCCAAATAAACAGTGCAACCAACTCTCTCTAGAAGTCATCTAAGTAAAGTGGACTCCACCTGTCCATACTTTGATATAATACCCTTGAGTAAAATCTAGTCCAGCAAATTGCCTTTAATCTCTGTCTAAATCCAGCTTCTGTGAAGGGCTCAGAGGTTTGTTGGAGAACATTTCTAAACAAACAGCATCCTGAAGACCAAGAAACACCACGGCCAGATCGTGGAAGAAGTTGAGGAGGCGACTATTAGGTCATAAAACAAGATCTAAAGCTTCACTGTCTCACAGAGCCCTGTTTAATATGTTATTTGAAAATGGGATGAGTATATCACAGTTGAAAACTTACTAAAACTTGCCAATCTGTCTAAACTCTCAGGCCAGCCGGTAATGGTGGGTAGCCACAGCCCGAATTCATTTGCAATTATATTCTAAAGAAATTAGTATTTTTGCTGTCATGCAGATTCTAAATTAGGCAGAGGTAATTCATTTAAACATGGCATATACAGTAGATATAAATGTATGCCTATGCATGAAATTAGCTAAATTGGAAAACTATACAAAAAGATGTCTGGAATAACTTTTATAGTAGGATCCGTATATCTCATATAATTTACTTTAAATACTTTGTTAGTCTATAAAGCACTGAATAGATTAGCACCTAAATACATCAGAGACTTGTTATCAGTGTATCAACCCTCCAGACCACTAAGGTCTTCTGGCTCCAGCCTGCTCTGCATACCTATAACCAGAACCAAACACGGAGAAGCAGCATTTAGGTTCTATACTCCACTTATCTGGAACAAACTCCCAGAAGACTATAAAAGTGCTGAAAGCCTGAGTTCTTTTAAATCAAGATTAAAAACACATTGTTTAGGCTTGCCTTTGACTGTTCTAGTTAAACTGTTAACTGAAACTTAATCAGTTTAAGTTTGTACTCCAACAGTTTTTAAAATCCCAAATATTTGCTTTTAGTTTCCATTTTCTTATGTTTTATTTAGTTTTAATTTTCCTGCATTTTATTCCAACTGTTTTTACTTGCTTTTATTCTGTTTTTTGTTTTTTTAATCATGTAAAGCGCCTTGCATTGTTGTTTTTACTGAAATGTGCTATACAAATAAACTTTCCTTGCCTTGCCTTAGGCTCTCGGATCTGGTTCTGTCATATGGTCTTCCTGTGTCTCATGTGGAAATCTGTGGTTCTGGAGGCTCAGACCATAGGTTTGTTTTATTTGACGTAGCTTTTAAACAACTTTTAACTTAACCTTGTGCCCCTGTTCGATGCTGTTGGACTTTCATCTGCTGCTCAATTCTCCATTGGCCTTTAACCAGCTCTCTGTCCCTCCTGATGTTCCCTCTTCGGTAGTTGCGGAGTGTATCTCCTTGTTTGATTCTTCTTGCCAAACAATGTTGGACTCCGTGGTTCAATTAAAAAGCAGGCAGCTAAAGTCTAGACCTGAGCCTTGGTTTAATGAGAGGACTCGTGCTGTTAGAAGGAAATGTCACAGAGTGGAATGGATTTGGAAAAAAGACAAACTGCAGGTTTTGCATCAAATCTTGAAGGACTGTTGGCGCCCAGTATCAGAACACAGTTAAAGAGGTGAAAAGAACTTATTTGGAAAATGTTGTGTTATCAAACAGACATAACCCACATGTGTTGTTCAACACCATTGACTCTGTTCTCAACCATCCTCAGAACCCTTGCTTAGAAGCATCGGCTGATTTGTGTAACCATTTCTTAAAGTTTTTTGTTGAAAAAGGTTGTTGCCTCAAGGGCTCTGATTATCCATCCGGACTCCGACTCTTCTGTCTCAGCCACTTGCTCTGCATCTTTTAGGCTGTTTGAACCTGTGAATATTTCTTTTTTAAATGGCAATTTTTTTTAGGTCTTTCCCAGTATTGCGCAATATGTCCTTACCATTGTTAACTGCAGTCTGTGCACTGGTGTGGTTCCTGCTAAACTTAAACCAGGGAGCCAGCTTCCTTTGAAATAAAGTTGCTGCACTCTGCCCTATTTTTCTGATAGTGAGGAAATTAAAAGGGGACAGACTCTTTAAAATTTGCTGAAGCATAGTCTTATAAAGATCTACTATAAATAAACCTTGTTTTGGGGGTGGATACCTCAGTTACATTGAACTCAAAGGTTATTAAAATTAGTCAGATAGGACAGGGTTGTGAGGAAATACTGTTAATTATCTGTAATAATGTCCACACAAGGTCAAAAACATGAAGGCAATATTGTGTAGGTGTTTGTACATTTTGAGAGAAGCCAATTGAGTCTATGGGTAGTATTAAAGGCCACATTAAGGTTATCACATTGAGTGTCTACATGACTGTTAAAATGCACACTATAATGACCTTATTAGAATTTAACACTAAATCAGATAAGAAGTCTGAGAACTGATCTAAGAACTGACAGTAATGGCAAGTTGGACAACCTCTTACTTTCACATGAACAACTACCTTTCTTCTATGAATAATACATTTTGGAGTGTGTTAAAGAGACATTTTAAACAGTAGTGTGTCCCAGGTAATGATTACACACTCACAGTGAAAAGCTGTGCCTGCTAGGATCAGCTGTAGTTTGGAGCATTTTTTAGTATTTCCACTGATGGAAGAAAAAAGAAAGACGAAAGCAGCCTTTTTGTTTATAATGAGTATACAGAATTTTATTATTTGCAGTGATGCTGTTATCACAGAGTAAGATCAATTTACTTAAAGCGTATTTGAAAGCTATTGAACCCACACACATATCCAACAGTTTGTTTGTTTTCAGAAAAAGAGCCATTTTTATTAATAAATAATGTACTGCTTGAAATATACACATTTTATATACACAACTTTGACAATAAACATATGGTTATTGACTGCTTTCTTCTTTGAAATGATTCTCCAAAGCACCATCAATTCGCAAAATACTTTCATTAAAATCCCTAGAAATAAATGTATATGTGTGCCAATTTCTCCATGAGGACATGCTTTAAATTCCCACATATTTTATTTCAATAAAACTTCAACTAAGGAAACGTAAAATTGCAAATAACAAAGGTTTAGAAAGTGTGTAATAACACATTAATATACATTTGAGAGAAAGGCATATACATTTACTAAATTAACTCCTCCAAATAAGCATACTAGTAAAATACAAATTGCAATATGTTTACAAGTTTTAAAGGGAGAAGTTGATTGTTAAACACTACATATGCCAAGACACAGCAGCCAGCACTGTGAAAATCCACTAGTACCTTTTGTGACTTCACCTGAAGATCACTAAGTAAATACAGATTTAGGATTTTGATTTATCCAAAAATAAATGTCCCTAATTTAACTATGTGTTATTAAAAACATAACAATTCACATTCAAAAAAGATCACCAGGTTTCAGGGGACTGACTTACAAATAAATCTCCCAGTATCTGCATATTTAAGGACACTTATCCAGTTTTACCTTGTTACTCCATGTACCAGACTAAAATATATTGCATCTGGAAAATGGCCTAGGTAGGGGTGTAACATCTCTGGTATTATCTTGAAACTTTGGGGAGGAGCGTAGTGAAGGGACGGTGCAGATCATTTGTGAATGATTTCATTTTCTCACTATTTTTGCTTTAGTCATCCCAGTTTCACTAATATTTTCTCTTCAGTTTTCCTGTCAATAGATTTAAAATCACATCCACTGTGGAAACACTTTGAATAAATCTAATGCAAGGTTCACACGGCAAGATAATTACGACAACTTTTGCCCTAATCTTCCTCTTTCAACAACCTTAAGGATGCCCCGACTATTGGGATAACTCTTAAGAGATATTCCTGCTGTGTGTGGCGTGTCAAGAGCGATCTAGTCTGCTTGGAAGGACGTTGGGCCGCTCCATCTTGAAATCGGGGATATTCAACATGTTAGATTGTCTTGGCTCAATATCCTACGATGTGTGATAGTTCACCGAGGACAAACGAGCACACTGCTTGTTGAATATGATGTATAGCCAATCAGAAAGTGAGGGGACAGAAACCTGGAGGAAAATAAAAACACAACTGTTGTGCTTGGTGTGAGACCAGACACAGAACACTCTACGAGCTAACCCGTTATATCTACATTATTTTAATTTGTCATGTGTGGGTTTCTCAAGTTTTGTAATTCACCCGACAATGTAAAAGTCTTGCAGTGTGAACCAGGCATTGCATTGGAACATCTTAGAGTCTTAAATTATTTATATTACAATGTTGTATGATCCAAGGCACAAATGCAAACCACAACAACGCTCATGGAACACGTAATGTCGATAGAATTTTAAGTTTAGAAACAAAGCAAAGCATGCCGCTACTATACTCTTCTGGGATATGTTGCAGTTAATGTAAAAAGTATCCACACACAGTTAGGATCAATTGTAGTTTTGTTTCATGAGTTTTACTGCTATGACAGTTATGGCTATAAAACCAGGTTCTAATTCCAATTGAAAGTGCAGGGAATGTGTCTATGAAGTCCATCCAAAAATCGTCTCAGTTGTGCTGTGGGGGGGGGGGGGGGGGGCATTTTTCTTTCACCAGTCAGCAACATTGGGCAAGAAGCAAGCTGAAGAGCAGCATAGAGGACCAACCCCTAATGGATATAATTTGCATAAACACCACCAGAGTCAGAACGCACACCCTACTCACTGATTGAGGGTTCAGATAACAAGGTTCCAGGGTAGCCTAATGGAAACGTGTTAAGAAATATTCTGAATATTTTATCAAGGTACAAGCTCATAGAGCCTGAAGGGCTGAAATTACTTTGTGTTTGGTACATATTCTTCACATTCAAACAAAGGTTTTAGACATAATCTGTCATACAGAGAGCGAAAGACCCTTAACCCTGAGCACATTTTTGTTAAAAATACATAGACATAATTTCATCATTCATGTTGAGAACATAAAAAATGTGGCGGAAAACTTAAAGATAAGAAGATGTCTTCATGATGATGACTACTGATGTATATATATGGACAAAAGGTTTTTGAGGTTTATCAAACTGTGTAGCCATGTCTGACAATAATTTACCTTTTTTAAGTACAATTTTGACGGAACACCTGGGGTGAACAAAGCTTCTTTTCAATGTCTATTTCTGGGCAAAATGAGGCAATGGCTGGCAAACTTAAAATAACTACAATAAAGATGTCCATTTTTACTGCAATATTAGGCAATAAATACCGCTGCTGGCTGCCTTAAATCCTTGTTGCCCCCGAAGGTTGCATTGCTAAAAATCCACAGATGTTTCTTAGTGTAGTTTCAAACAAGCATATGCTGGTAACACTTTGATCTAGTACTGCGATGGTTTTATGATTTTTCAATCGGTGTAGACATCATCTTTTAATAAACAACAGGAAATCCAAATAAATATACCTTTAGAAAACTTTCTTGCACCACAACATCAACTATTTCACAGTCCTACTGCCAGTAATGCAACCGATACACACTCCAACTTAACATGTAGAGAATTTAACATGACCATGTCCTACCTCTTAACTTCCATTAAACATTAATGTCTCTGAAAGCGCTTCCTCTACAGAGAGTCAGGTGATGACGAGCAGTTCAACAGTGAGGCCATGTGAAGTACTGACTCCATTGAATGTTTCAGTCTGATTTTCTGGAGGAGATTAATCACTAGTTAACTGTGTTCTAATCAGGACCAAGATAGGGATGTCACAGTTAGCCATTTTTTAAAAAAAATACATTTCCCCAAAAAGGAGAAGTGAAGGAGTTGACTGACAAAAACCCTCCTACAATGGCAGACTGAAGTCCGGACAGGTAAGCATGGAGCTGTATGTTCTGCCTCCTACAAATCCCCGTTGTTTTCTTCCCTGACATCAATACCATCATTGAGAAAAGCTTCTTTTTCTGACGACATGGCTTCTAATTCATGATCGAGACTGAAACCGTTCATTTCTGTTACCAGAGCAGAGTGGGATGAGGAAGCCTCAGAGCTGTGATGAATGCCATAGCAGAAGTAGATGACTAAACCTGCAAAGAAGGAGAAAGAGGGGGGGGGGGGCAGTTTGTATAAAATTATGCTTAGAGATCAAAGAAAATCTGGAAAAGCGTCAGCTAGGGTGGAGAGACAATACATTTTGATAGAGACGAAACTTCATTAGGTCTATAAAGCTATAATGTTCAATATGACAATGATGTAAGACTACCTATAGCCATCCAGATGGAAAATCTGACCCATGTTCCTCTGTCCAGCTGCATCATCAGATAGACATTGACAAACATGCTTACGACTGGAATAAAGGGCAGCAGGGGAACCTGAGAAAACAGGACTGTATTACCAAACACCAACACTCTGACAAATATATGCACAAAAGCCATAAAAAACACTATTTTATAAGGCTTGGTGACTCCAAGTTGCCATTCTTTGCTGCAGTTCTCTAACAAGAGCGACACAATATTTCAGAAATGTAATGTCATTGCAATAACACTGTGCAGTTTTAATATGGGACAGGAGTGGTAAACATTTAAATTGTTACGCTTTATTATCTACTATCAACTATCAATTGACAGTTGATATGAGCAAGTTTAGGAGAGCGGGTGTTTTCTTGGAGCTATTTCCTGACTTGTTTGAAAGATATTTTTTCGAGTCTTACCCTTTCTGAAGAGTGGCTATGAAAACTGGGCCTTTGTTTCATATGATATTTACACATCCCTGGATTGTGCATTAAAGGTTTTGCGACAAGTATAGAGGATGCCGTAACTATTAGACTTCTAAAACTGTATTTCAGATCAATTATTTTCTATTCCAGTTAGCAAAACTGAAAAAAGTTATTTTTGACAAGTGACAACAAATTAAATAACAAAGGTATAACCAAGTGAATTAGATAGTAGTCAAGTCAAACAATTTAGTTAGGCATGCTAAGGAGTTGGGACTGAAAGTAACAAAACAAGCACAGTTAAATTAGCTGACAGACATAATAATACCAACAATTTTAAAGAACTAACAAATCTTTGTGTTATTGCTATATATATTTGCGAATAGATATGAAAATGAAAAAGTACAAATTACAAAACGGCTTCTGCTGCATTCATTTGATAGGAATTTCTAGCAGCAACAATAAGTCGAGTACTCGTAATTTAGAATAAAACAATAACTTCAGAAATAATGATTTTTCATCTCACTGAAAGAATTTACTCAAATTAAATGCAAGATTATTTTAGTTTTTTTCTCTCTGTCATTGTGCTACTCCAAGAAACAATGAATTGATTTTAAGGCTTTTTTTTTTTTTTTACATTTGTTTACAATCATAGCTAAAAATTAGGGACATGAATGTTAGATGAAATTAGCATGCTGTAGTACTGAAAAGGTCTTAAAGCCAAACCTTGAAGGAGAGTTTTGTTTTACTCTCAGGCTGCCTCCAGATGATGAAAACCAGAACTAGAGAAACCATGAAGATGACACTGAGGGCTACCATGTTCCATGAGGCAAAGCCTCCCTGCACAGCCAGTACACTGAAAGTCAGGATCAGCAATCCTGCAGAAGCACATATGAAAGAGACTGTTACTCAACACAGGGGGAGAATAATTACATTTTAGGCTTGGTAGATACATGTAATGAAGCACTTCCACATTACATCAACTGGTTTAATTTTAAATAAAGACTTATGTATGTTTATCCTCTAATGACAAACACACACTTGGCTATATCCAACTATCAGTAAAGTAAAAAAAAAAATTTGATTTCCTTCTATTCCTTGTTATAAAAATACAAACAGGCTTTTGAGACCAAAATCAGCTATTTTTTTTTCTTTTTCTTGCATGAAAACGAACCTAGGACAGAGGTACAGATGTTGACAGTGAAGCCCGACAGCATGGATGGCTCATGGTTGTTTGGAAACAGCAGGGTCTGGAAGCTGAATCTCTCCTCGACACCAGGAAGGATGCCCATACTGGTACTGGGCACACTTACGCCATCACTTAAATCTGCCTCATCATGGCAATTAGCTATCTGGTAGACATGGCTGTGCATCTCAGGTTGGTATCTGTAACAAAACAAAAATAAATAAATAAAGTAGTTTCTCCATCAGTTCTTAGATTAAATTAACACCACATATGTTGTTCAGGCAATAATATTTTTCTAAGGTAAATAAAATATAAAGCAGCGGGTACCCTTTGTACAAGTAATATTAGTTAAAATTGGAGCTGAAGCCAACTTTTTAGCATTCCAAAAAAAAGTAAAAAACAAAGCAACTGGACTTGTTTTCCGTAGTTGAAAACAAGTCTAGTTGCTTTGTGTTTTACTTTTTTTGGAATGACCATGACCTGGATGATTGAGAATCTTCACCAGCAACTTTTCAGCAGTTTCCCACAGCTGTGACAGCATAAGTGAACGCAGTATGAAATATAAATGAATAGCTTTTTTATGTAAAAAGGATTTATACAAATAATTTGAACATAAACCAACAAATCATCTATTAGAGTGACAAGTTCTGTGTTGGAAACCTTTCACAGGGAAGAATGGTAGCTGGGTTTAAAAAACAGATAAAAGCAATTAAAAACTATAAATAGTATATTTTGATGCAAAATTTCCATTTCAGAAAATGACAATTTTATTCTATAAAGTAAAAATTTTATGTTAATGAAGTGAATGTTGCGACATGTTTATGCCAAATCCTACTAATTTAGCAAGTAATGTTATAAGTAACTTTCAAAAATGTTCTTAGTTATATTTAATGTTTTAGAACAAACAATTATGCAAATCCATCAGCATTTTTTGTAATGAAACAAATAGTCAAAGAAGATACTTGTATGTCAATATATAAAAATTCCAGTGTAACGTGCCCTCTATTATTTTGTTCCTGTGAGACCTTCATTATCCAGCACAAGTCTTTACTTAGTTCATTCCTAAGGAAAAATGGCTGACTGTTCCTTTCAGTCCCACCTACCAATTCTGAATAAAACTGCTCAAACTGACCTTAGCACCAGCACACAGGCGGCCACTAACGTATAGGCCAGAAGCGTTCCTATTGACATGAGGTCCACCAGGTCCTTCAGGTCAAACAGAAACGCCATGATTGCTAAAAATGTGCAAAAAGATAGTTGCTGTAAGAACTGTGCATGCTTGATGAGACTCGTCTTTCACAAGAACAAAAATGGAAAAGTACTAAATTATTTTTTACATTCATGGACATCAAAACTACTAAACATCCTTATGTTATTTTTTACACAATGTGTGAAATAGCTGAATGACAACAATCCAAAGTCAAATTCTTTGCTGCGCACACAATCTTGGCCAATAAAGCTGATTTTCATTTTGATTGACCTCAAAGGACATATGTGCATAAATGTCTCAGACGTTATTGCCATATAATATATTATGGAAGTTTGTCAACTAAGATAAAAAAAAAATCAAAAGATATCTGTGATATATAATGCTCAGCATGAGCATGGCGAAATTAGCTTTCAGGATTATGTCAATTATTATGATGTTAGTTTACTAATAAATTTAAAACAAAGAACGTTGTTTGTTTCCAGAAAAAACTTTCACTGAGCCAAGCTTGTGGCGACGCTAAGACCATCTCTATTTCTTTCAGCTTTTCCTACTTAGGCATCACCACAGTGAGTAATCCTTCAATCTGCTCCCTGTAACATCATAGCTTCTCTTGGGTCTCTCTCATTCACACTTAGCCATTCTGTCTTTCTGTTCCCTGCTCTCACCACAAACCACAATGTCATCTGCAAACGTCATTGTCCATGAAGATTTCTGTCTAACCTCATCTGAAGTGCACATGCGCAGCCAGCAAGCGGAAACTAACAAGGAACGTGCACGCACGCTAGTGTTATGTAAGGGCATCAAAATGATTGACATGTGGGACAACCAATAGGTAAGGTGATAAGGTGAGAGCAGGACAAAAACTCTGACCAATCCCTGCTCTTCAGTGTGAAGGGCGGTAATTGGTCAGAGTTTTTGCAGGCCTGCAGCTTTTACAGAGATCAACATTTTTAACCTCCTTTTTCTGAATACATAATGAATTGACTACTTTCAGGATGGCATAACTACAGGATGAATAATAACAATCTAAATTATATATTTAGCCATAATAAAGTGAATATTGCAAAGTCAGTCTTACATCCCCACTGGAGGTTGCAAAGTAGTAAGTGGGATTCTAACTCTGAAAGAAAAACTATAAAGTGTAAGTACCCAATGAATAGATTTAGAATCAGCTTTAATTGCCAAGTTGGTTCATACAATAAGGAATTTGACTCCGGTTCCACTTTGCACTCAATGAAGCCATTTTAGTACAAAAAAGGAAAGCAGAAATATTTTTTTATTGTAAACATCTATACATATATGTTTCAGGAAAAAAGGGAAGACATGGCTGGATTGGTGCAAATATCTGTGTGCTCTGTCTGGAATGAAACTGTCCTGGTATTGCTGTTTATTTGTAAATTGTGTTCCCTTGCGTCAATATGCAGTTAAAAGTCTAAATACTTTGGTTCCATAATGTGTGGGGTCTGCAGAGATGTTAGCTGCCCTTTTCCTGACCCTAGACCTGCACAACTCATGGATGGAGGGAAGGTCAGCCTAGACGATCCTCTCTGCAGACCTAAGAATGTGCATAAGACAGACTGAAATATTTATTATATATATATATATATATATATATATATATATATATATATATATATATATATATATATATATATATTTGCAAACACCTATAAAGAATATAGCCCAATACTCAACCAACAGCCATGGTAATGAGCCTTTGCATGTTATTTTGTGGGTCGGAAGCTGAACATATTGACATTCACTGGTAAATATATCCACAGAAAACAGGAAGGACGCAAAAATATATATAAAAATTTAGGCCGAGACCAGATTGCAAATGTAATATTTGATTGTCCATGTTGAGGCTGAAAATATAGGTCATAGTACAATCTTCATTTCAGCGCATGGTGCTTAAATATTTTAAATTTGGTAACTGCTATAGGGAAAGATAATCATATAGACTTTGCTCATTTTTAGATTTTCCCTTATATTTTTTTAAAAGAAGCTTTCAGCATCATCCTCTATCCTTACATTTTTGTTTTCATGACTAGGACTTGTTTTTTTTTCTTTCTCAAAGTTATTCATTTTCTCTCTTTGGTTTTCACTTAGTACTCCTCTTACCCGATATGACCCCAGCCGCAACAGTGGAGTTTACAGGGGCCTTCCTCTCGCTGACATGGGCCAAAAAGGAGAAGAGAAGGCCATCTCGTGCCATGGCAAAGATGATACGGGGCAGGGGGAACATGGAACCCAACAGACTGGGGTGGAGTGAGGAGGGAAACATAAGGTTTTGGTGACAGTTGTCGGTAAGTAGCGGGAAATATAGGGAAGGAGTGGGAAAAGCTAGTTGGAAAAAGAAACCTAGTTAGTAAGACGTGTGTTGGAGATTTGAGGCAGGAGATTGCGCAAGAAGGTCGAAGCGGTATAGATCAAGGGGCCATGACGTTGTTTGTCCAAAGTTCTCTAAATGATGGCATGCAATGATGCAAGGCTCCACATGCTATTATTCTCTATAGTAAATTACATGTATTTGGCCATTTTACACATGCAGTTTTACTCAGTGGATTTCTTCTTACATGATGCAGGCTGAAATTATTACTGTAAGTTTCAAAGCTGAATAGAAGTGAAATATATATTTTTGACAGACCAATGTTATAGGAATTAATACAGAAGGACAACAATAAGCTAGACCAGTGGCAGTTCTTATATGAATGTCACCTAAGGCGAGGAACCCCCACACCCACTTGACCAAAAAAAAACAGAGTAGGCTGTGCTGTGTTTCCTAGTTAGTACAATATTTTCTCCATGGCTGCTTCCATGATACAAACCTTGATAAAGATGCCCCTGAATTGCAAAAGTCTAATTCCTTCAAATTTCCACATTTCATGTATCTTAATGTAGCACCAAGGCGCTCTTGCTAAAGGCAGAGAGAAGTTCACAGGTTAACTTGCTGTGCTGCACCACATTTGATTGACACGACTCAACATTAATGCCTCCCTAAAATTAACCAACATTTTGGATACCCTTTGAGATGTGAGGCAGTTAAAAATGCTGTGGTGTTTAATTACAATAACCTGCTGCCACTAATGTCAGCTGTGTGTGCCTTCTCATCACAGTGGACGGCACATTCTATGCACAACTGAGTGATTTCAGTGCTCCATATATAATATAATATAATATAATATAATATAATATAATATAATATAATATAATATAATATTGCCCTGCGATTGACTGGCGACCTGTCCAGGGTGTACCCCGTCTCTCGCCCATTGACAGCTGGAGATCGGCACCAGCACCCCTGGTGACCCCAGCACGGATAAGCACGTCGGAAAATGGATGGATGGATAACATAATATAATGGGTTTTAATTTCTATGTATTTATTCAGTGGTGCTCACCCTCCCTCTAATGTCACTGAGGGCATCTGTTCATGTTGCCTATGACAAAAACCGCCACTGAGCCAGCATTTCAAAAAAGGAAACAGAGCCCTGTATATAAAACAGTAAATAGATCCCTTTGACACTCAGTGAGCGGTTTTCTACCAGGTATTAACAGGTATTAGAGATGCTATCGTGCAGATGGATGCAAGTTAAAGATTAAAGACATGCGTGTTAGTGTCTCACCTGCCCCTGTGCCAGAGGCAAAGGTTGCAGTTAGCGGGGTTTTGGTGCGGGGGCTGATCTCAGCCATGAACTTGAAAAGCAGCCCATCGTCCGCCATCGCCCACAAAACACGGGGTATAGGGAACATAGCCCCCAGCAGGCTGCCATGCAGGAGGAGACCAGGATATATAGTATCCACACTTCACTTACACCCAAGAGAATGCCATAAGACATACATGAACGAAGACAACGGCTCACACATTAAAGAAACACAGAACAGAATGAGTGTAGTAGCATAAAGCATAGCATCGGAACATACAGTCCTGTCAAAAAGTTCTGAGACCTTATTAGTATTTTGCTAACCTGACTCTCGCCAGATGGATTTTGTTCCACAGAGCTCCACACATCCATCTGGAATCGCTGCCATTGGGAGGGATTTCAACACCACATAAAATGGACTAGCCAATCAGGAATGCCAGGCAGGATTTTCGGAGATGTGACGTATCAGAGAAGCGACTGTTTGTATTCAGACAACAATGGCGGCTCTCAGCGAGGAAGCAAGCAGTAACGCTGATGCTGCTATTTCATCAGTGTTGTCCAATCTACCAAATATTAATTCTTTAAAAGAACACCAGAGAACGGCTTTAAATGTTTTTGTTAGTGGAAACAATGTTTTCGCCCTTCTTCCGACCAGGTGTGGCCTTCCCAAATATCAGTGTCACAGGTTGGTTTCGATGTGAGTTGTGGAAGCAGCGTGTCAGTAAAGATGACGGATAAGTGGTCTATCCAAACATATGCAAGGATTTTAGATAAGGCCCCCTCCTGAAATACATCTCCAATGGAGCAATCCCAGATGAATGTATGGAGCTCTGCGGAACAACATCCATCTGGTCAGAGTCAGGTTCATATTTTGTCTCAAAAGTGCCAGACTTTCATATTAATTCTTTGGAAGTTGTCTTGTAAAAATGTTCCTCAGAATTTCTAAAGGTTTTTTTGGACAGTGGCTGACATTGGTCCAGCTTTTCTGATTCTTCGAAAGAGAGAGACAAAATAGGGATTGCTCATGATTTTTGGACAGTACTGTAATATTCTGTACTCTTAAAATTGGATGTAGGTATTTAGAAAAAAGTTAAATATACAAGCACTTAATGCAAAAACCCTGCCTTAAACTAAATTATGACAAACTCTTTTTTTATTGCATGCATTCAAATAATTCATATCTTTTGCACTAATCAAAACACGGCCATGATAAATATATGTACTATGATATAAGAATCATTAAACACTAAAACTGAACATAAATAAAACGGCTTGATGAGTCTTGGTTACATAATAAGACACATGCACTACGAATCATTTGTCAGTAGAGCTTTTATTTTTAGATAAGGAGTCAAATCCCTTTGAAAGCTAAATATACCCACAGAAAACATACAGTAAGCATGCACAGGCATGTTTATATGTGCCTGCACATGCACTTGTGCGTGTTTCTCTGGAGCCTTTTTCACGTGAGCGCAGATGTTCAAAAGACTGTGAATAAGATTTATACCCAAAGATTATGTGTTGTTCTTCACACACTGGCTTATCAGCACATTTCTGATGGAGGTGGCTCTAGAAACATTTACGAGAACCTGATTTAGCAAAACTCAAGAGGAGGCATGGCAAAATGCAATATCCACTGTTAAAAGTGTTTTCTTTACCACAAAGTGAGAACATGATTTGAATGTTTTTTTTGCTAGAT
The DNA here is from genome assembly GCF_011125445.2 of Fundulus heteroclitus. Taxonomy (NCBI): domain Eukaryota; kingdom Metazoa; phylum Chordata; class Actinopteri; order Cyprinodontiformes; family Fundulidae; genus Fundulus; species Fundulus heteroclitus. The sequence goes on from NC_046371.1 coordinate 20,187,572, forward strand.
ATTAATGACACATTAAAATATCTTAAATTTACATGTTTACTTACACAAGCCTAACTTCTAGACATTTAATTTAGAGGATATTAGCAGAATGAATCAAAAGTGCATACGTGGAAAAGACTCGAGAGAAAACAAAACACACACAAACAAATGTGCCTGGGAAAGTAGTTCTGGTGTAATGTTCTTACCTGGTAGATAGAGCACAAAGGGAGCCTACAGCTACTGCGTATTTGGCTCCTCCCCAACCCACATACTTAAAAGCTACAGGAAGAGGGCTGTTGCTGTCCAGAAGATAGTACGGCATCATGAGGGTGAGGGCGGCAGAAACACCAAAGTAAGCGACAAAACAAATCAGCAACGAAGAGACAATCCCAATAGGAATGGCTCTCTGGGGGTTTTTCACCTCTTCGCCTGTAAGGTGGAAAAAATAACTAGGTCAGCAATAATACATAAAATAAGGTCAGGTCCTAGCCCTACTAGGTCCTGACCATATTTACTGCTCTAAAATCTTTGTGTGTGTGTATATATATATATATATATATATATATATATATATATATATATATATATATATATATATTAGGGAGTGCAAAAACAAACAATCAATCAAACTTTTTGGTTTAATAAGACATGGAGTAGAACTATTTGCTACAAATTAACTGTGTAAAAAAATATCTTTTAAGCTATTTGATGGGAAAATCAGGAGAGAGCGCTCTAAGCTCACTTGGACACATACAAAACAAATTTAAATATCAGTTTGAAAGTTCGTTTTCATAATAAATAACACGTTTAACGACAGAACTTAGATGTCTAGATTGACATTGGCCATAGTGAAATGGCCATAGCTTTGTCAGGGCAAAAAGCCTTTGGAAACTGCAAAGTTTGCAAAATGCTAACTTTGTGTCACAGCCAAAGCTTCTGAACAAAACTGTACACACATTTTGGGTAATAAAACGGAAAGTTATTGAGGCCAGTGCTCTGAAATTCTCAAATTTGCAACCCAGAGTCGCTGAGCCTGAAACCTGTCCAACAGTTGTTGCGCCACTGTTGGCGCGTTGTTACTGTGTTGGCAGGTATCCAGCACATGTGGAAAACTGTAAAACAGATGTATTTTAGACATACTGGGAATAAGGGTTTGTGAAAAAAATAAAACAAGCAGCTTATGTTCACTATGGAGCCATAGGGCCGAACACGCAGCTGCAGGCGATTGGGCAACATTGATCCTTTGGCAACCACTCAATTTAATGTTCTGCAGTGACATTGCATCATAACAAAGGAGGAATTCAGAGACTGAAATATAAAGTGTGTACCAAAAAAAAACATGGCTACTGATCAAGAAGTAAGTAACACATAGATGTTATCTATACCTGCTCTTGTGATATTACAAAGGTGAAAACTTTCTAAAAATGTGTGCAAAACATGTGCCTCTGCAAGTTAAAATTGAGCAATGGTTTAAGGGTTTACTCAATATGAGCCAGTTAAAACTCAGGGAAAAGAAGGGACAGAATGTATGCAAGCTGGAGCACATGTGTAAACTTTCCTTCTACCCCAACTTACAGGCCTTGGATTCATTACAGAAACGCACAGAAATAGTGCACTAAAAATATCTAGTCACAGATGCAGATTTGAAGACTGCACAAAATGCCTGGAAAACATCTTAAGCTTTAACTCTACCCTCTTGCGTCACAGCTCCTGGCATCCTGCCATGTACACAAGTGGACCAAATGCATTAAAAGTGCAGCTCTTCTCTCTGCCTGGCTACTCTTACGTAAGGCTAGAAGCTGAACGCATTCCAAGTCCAGATTCAGTTTCATGCCCCAAACCCCTACTCCCGCCTATATCCGAAACACAGTCAGACAATTGGAGTTGAGAGAAATGCTTAAACAGGAGTAGGCCTGTTAAAAAACTTAAATGTTTACAAAATCCATCAAATATACCCACTTTTAAAAGAAAATTCTCACCAACATGTCAAAAAAAATGTTTGAAGGATAATGTGTACAAGTTTTGAAGTTGTGAGTTGAAGGAGAGACAAAGTTGAGTGTTATGAATGTATTTCTCTGGCAAGGTTTCTCAAAAAAAAAAAAAAACTCTGCATGAACCATTGAATTTGAAAAAATCACAATTCTAAAGTAAACTGATTTTGCATAACTTTATGACCACTGATGGATGAAGTAAATGCCACTGATTTCCTTCATTATGGTATCTTTTTAGTGACTTTAGATATATTTGGCAGCAAATGAACATCCCATCATCAAACTTGATGGAAAGAAGAGAGCCGGAAATAGGCTCAATGATGCTGGAGTAAAAAAGTGGCATGCATGATACTGAGGTACAGCTGGTTCTGAGAGAATTGTGTTAGACTGTGCAACGTGACTTATTTTCTTGTGTATGGGGCAGAATAGCCATAGATGAGCCAGGGTGTCCATGCTGACTTGGTGCACCACCATAAAACCAAGCGTGACCATGTGAGCATCAGAACTGGAATTGGTCTCAGAACTCACATCTCAATCCAATCGAACATCTGTGGGATGTGCTGGACAAAGAATTTTGCTCCATGGAGGCCCCACCTTGCCTTGCTAATTTACTGATATTTTCTTGATGCCTACTGGACTCCACACCTAGACTGGATGTTTGGCAGCAAAAGGGGTGGCTAACACACAATAAGAAGGAGTGCTTTTGAAATTTTTCATCTATTACTGACCTGTGGTGGCGATGCAATCAAAGCCTACGAAGGCATAGAAACATGTAGCCGCTCCTGAAAGCACTCCTGTGAAGCCAAATGGCATGAAGCCACCCTCTCCTAGACTCTCCTTGGATGGCAGAATGTAAGTCAGACTACAATGGAGAAAATAAAAGCATGAAATAAATCATTAACAAGGATGAAAGCTAGATGCATTAGGCCATCATGGACAAATAACAGTGGTAATCAGCCACATCCTTACTTTTGGTTTGAGGTATTCGTATAATTGACATGAAGGATCTCCTCTGGATCAAGCTGCCAGTTTTTCAAAGTGCCTTTGACCAGGCCAGAGACCACCATGAATAACAACACTAAAACATTGATGCAGGTAAACACCTTGTTCACCATCGCTGACTCTTTTACTCCAAATGCCAAAAGACCTTGCAAATGAAAACAAGACAAAAAGAATTAAATACACACACAAATGCATATCTATATTTATCCAAGGTAAATGTTCATAGCTGACATTTTGCCTTCAGGCTTAACACTGTCATTGTTAGAAAGTTATAATATACCCTCTCACTTACCATTTTATCGGGTACACGTACATCCTTTAAATTGCTTAACACAAATAAGTCAATGAATCACAGCAGCAACTCAATGCATTTCTCCGTCTAGAAGTGGTAAAGATGACTTGCTGAAGTTAATGCTGAAGTATAATAATGGGGAAAAAAGGGATTTAAGCGATTTTAAATGGGGCACGGTTTTTCGTACCAAAACGGTTGGTCTGGGTATATATAGATTTATATAGATATAGATATATATAGATTTTCAAGTACAATCATCTTGCAGGGTTACAGAGATTGATCTGAAGATATACAGGGCACACAGTTGTGGACATACATAAGGGTTTTGTATGATATCAGAGGTCAGGGGAGAATAGATATACTGATAGAGGTGGTCGCTCAAATAAGCACCTGTTAAAACCAAGACATGCAGTATACCATCACTGAATGTGCATGTCAAACCTTTAAACTGATGGTCTATAGCAACAGAAAACTTTACCAGGTACCGCTCCTGACAACTAAGAACAGGAAACCGAGGCTACAATTAAAAAAAGGCACCCCAAAATTGGACTGATTGAAAAAAAAATGTTGCCTGGTCTGGTGAGTCTTAATTTTATCTCAAATCTCAGATCCTCTCAAGCTGGTTTCTAGAACGTGTTAATGAGTTCACTCTTCTAAAACAGCCCCCCACAGCCTCAAATATCTCAGTCCAACAGAGGACCTTTGTGATGTGGTGGACAAAGATATTTGCATCCTGGATGTGCAGCTGACGAATCTGCAGCAGCTGTGTGATACTATGATATCAATATGCACCAAAAGATTTACATGTAAATCCTGTGCTGTAAGAAACAGGGTACAGCAGTGTGGGGTCCAACGGTACAAGCAAAGTCTACAGAATAAACTGGTCAGTAAGTATTAAGACAAAAGAAAAGGCAGACAGAGATTTTCCTACCTGTAAGAGTAAATATGATGAGAACAGCAAACATGTCAGGGTATTCTGCCAGTACACCTGGTACATTCATAGACATGTACTCTCTGCAGAACTGCTCAATGCGTTTCCCTACCAACTCATCAAAGGTGGCACTCCATGCACGAGCCACGCTCGAGGTACCTGGAGCATAGAAAGTTAGGTACCTCATTCTCAAATCAGTTATTCTCCCTTAAACAAATCTGTTTACTGTATAGGTTAAAGTGATCTACCAATAACGTAGGAGAGTATGAGGTTCCATCCAGTGATGAAGGCCCAGAGTTCTCCTACTGTCACATACGAGTAAAGATAAGCGGAGCCTGTTTTGGGGACACGGGCTCCAAACTCAGCATAGCAAAGACCTGCCAATACTGAGGCTGAGGCAGCTATCAAGAAAGATAGGACGATTGCAGGTCCTAGAACGACAAAATCAAGATATAATCAAAAGCTTCCAACCATTTTCTACAAAAGCTAAAACGTTAACCTCATCAAGGCTGATCAACTTACCTGAATTGTCTCGTGCAACGGCACCAGCAAGCACATAAACGCCAGCACCCAATGTGCTTCCCACACCCAGGGCTACCAGGTCGAAGGTGTTGAGGCATCGAGACAGACGAGAGTCCTCAGAATTTGAATTCACCGCCTTCACCCGTAGCAGCTGTTTTCCGAAGTGCAGTAGCTTCTCTAGCACCATGGTTTATGGTCTGGCCTCAGGAAGGGAGAGAATTTCTTCAGAGGTCACAGGGCGAAAAAGAGGGAGGCCACTCACACCCTAAGGGGGGAACAGGAGTTAAAAGATGTGTGAATATGTGTGAATATGTGTGAATATGTGGAAAGTGCACGTTGAATCTTGCCTATAAATATTGACTGAAGTATTAAAGATCTAGCAAATAACTGTGGAGGACATTGTGGTTTCTTAGGGGCTGGTTGGGGCTTACATAATGCAAAACCACCATGTGGTTGGAGAAACAGGGTGGAGTCTATGGGATTACCTATATTGCTGATATGTAAACACAACTCACAGAGGAAGGGGCGAAATGCTCTTTAGCATAGTATTCAACAGAAAAGCATCCACATTACATGACCCAGTGTCATCTATCTTTGTATGCAGTAGAAACTCTGAAGTAAGGAACCAACCACCTCAATAATAAGGTTCCATACTAAGTTTTCACAAGAATAGAAAACAAAGAATTTCTTATTATCTCTTGTTCAGTAAATTGGTAAATCCATAGAGACATAGTTTATTTCTTTTATTTACTATTTTCATTAAACCTTTATTTAACCAGGAAAGTCACTATTGAGGCAATCACTTTTTCAAGGGAAACTTTGTCAGGGCAAAAAGCCCTGACAAAAAAATAAAAACTGTTACAAAACATAAATAAATGGCCTCCATAAAGACTACTAAGAAATTAAAACTGTAAAATGTTACATCAGACAGAATTAAAAACCTTGACAATTTAAAGAAGTCATCTCTAAGACAGTCATTGTACCATGTTGTGTAAGCTAGATAGACAAAAGCCTTTTTTCCAAGTTTGGCACAAACGTTTGGGAGAGAGAGCATGTACCAATCATTGTAATGCAAAGAGTATTGCTTGGTGCTCTTTCTTATTATCATCTCACACAAACAGATTGGAAGACCTGGACTTGCCTTTTATATAAAAGTGTAGCAATTATGGAGCCTGCGGCCAGTCAAAGAAGGCCATCCCACCCAAAAATATAATGGATCAATTTGTTGTACTTTGCTCTAAATCTTAGGGCATAACAATAAATTGTCAGTCTTGTGAAGACACCGGCAAAAGCACACCTATAAAAGGACACCATAATTGAACACAGACAAAAAGGTGGCAGCAACATGTCACTTTTGTACATTAAAAGAGAAGCACTGCTTGTTACAATAAAAATATTGTTTCAGTCTCAACTTTTTCAATAGTTGGAGCACATGCGCTTTAAAAAGGAGAGAGTTATCACTTCTACTGATCCACAGGAACCCTTTTATTCTAATTCCATAAAACATCTTGATAATTGAGTAAAATACACACTATTTAAAACATTATAGGCCGTTTGTAGTTATAAAAAATATGGTAAACATTAACAGACAAGAAGATAAAAATCACAATGATGTGTGTAGGGGTCGGGTACCTTTCACATTTGAACCGATACAGTACTGATACCCAGTACCGGGGAATCAATACAGGTACTTAATGGTACTTGTTTTTTGTACTTTTGTGTGTTTATGTAGTAATGATTTTTAGTTTGTTAACAAAATCTCAACATTTTTCAATTTAACATATTTATTTCTCAATATATAAACTTGTTTGGATCTAGAAATTAACCTTATATTCATTGTCATTCATTGTCATCAGAGCTGCCAAACACTAAATGTTTGCAAAAAATTGGGCAGGAGTTGGTCTGTACATAAAAATAAATAAAACATCACAATGCATATAAACAATGTCCGGCAATACAGGTTAGGGTCCAAGAGCCTGACTAAAAATTGCAGTACATCCCAAGGTGGAAATGACCAGAGCAGGGTGAGTGACAGGAGCACTATAATACTGTGACTCTAGTCCACATATTAGTCCCTCGCCAAAAAGCTCTGACATGATGGCATAAACCCAAAGAGGTTGCTACGTACACCATGTACTCTTTCCTTTTTCCTCCCTGGAAACATTCAAGCTCAGCTCTCCAACTTTGCAATTAAGAGCACATACGGAAAAAGTGGTGAGGTTACGAATGTTATAAAAAATACAGTTAGAAACTGAAATTTCAGAAGGTAAAATATCTTGTAGTTCTTTGTAGAGGACAAAGGTAGGTAAGTCACTGAAGACATAAACAGAATTATACCATAACATGCAACCAGTTTATGTTTATGGCAACAGAATGACGGTGAAGCTATGACTACACAGCATGACTACAGAAAAAGTTTGTAGCAGTTATAAAGAACATGTAATAAGTGTAGAATAATCTAGTCCTGGTCTATATATTGCAATTTTCACAGTTGTCTCAATCTATGGTAGTCTTAATGCCAAAGAAACATTGAAGTGCAGAAAGCACTGGATCTACTTAGCAGTGTTTTCAAAAATAGAATTAAGGTTTTATTTTTCTCAATATGTGTTTTAGATCATCTTTGTTCAGTGTGTTGTACAATCTAACTCAGAATTGACCAGTCAAAGCTATCTTGGATTGTAAAAAAAAAAGGTAGTTTTCAAAGTGTAATTCTGTTAGGTTATTATCTACCAACAAACATCTATGCTCTCAATCAATTTTGTTAAGTTTGTCAAATTCCATGCTACTACACTAAGTTTATCTTGGTCGTCAGTCTGCTCTCAGTCCGTTGCAAGTGAAGTCAATTTTGTGATATTATGGCAGGCTGTTATTCGTCATCCAGTGCTTTTCCAGGTCTTCTGGTACTTTAGAAAGTACCCCTGTGGACTCAATTGGATTGATACAGCTAAAAATGGGGGGTGGGGATATGCTTAAATGTCAGCTTTTCATTGTTCTGAGGGATTCTTACTTTTTCTAGACACTCATCATGATATGACATCATTCCACTGGTAGTATTAGTACAAAACCTAACTTCTAACAATCTGAACGCTTATGCTGCAAATCTGATACCAGCTTCAGCATCATTAGCCACCCGAGGAGCCTACTCCCTACGTGGTACAAGAACAAAAAGAAGAAAAAAAGACTTGTTCAGAATGCTACTAACTTTGTTTTCTTGTCAAATTCTCATGCCATCCCTCAGGCTCTGCTACCCAGGGTGGTGAGCCATACCGCCCACACCAGATTAATTGCAGGGTACGCCCAGAGGTCAAGAACATTTGCATTTCCAGATGTGTCTTACAGGTCGTTGGAGCTCACATGATGTCACAGATCATAACCTGTTCGAACCAACTGGAAAACTGGCTGGATGCTGTTGAATAATTAAGGAAGGATGCAGGTTCTCTGGTTTTCTGGCATTAAATCACTACAATCTGCCAATTTGCAAAAGCTGACTGGTTGTTAAAAAATATCGGCTGATATACTCTGCCAAGTGAGGGAACATGTATTTTTTTAATTATTTCTTTGATATTTTCTAAACTTTTTGGGGGTTGCGTAGTGTTGATAGTAAGAATCTAACCCAACAAACAGTTGCTGCACAGCATTATTGTGAACTGTAAATCTTTATGAAATAAAGCTTTGATTTAAATGCTACTGATAAATGGAAGGTGTTGTAAGCACCTACTGAGACGACATTAACACCCACATATACACACACACAGCCAAGGTAAAGTAGCCTACATGAGCCATGTGACTCTTCGCTGACCTGACTACACAAGTTACTTGACGGAAGAAATTTTCCATCAATTCAAATTACAAGACAATTATGACACCTTTAATAGAGGGAATCGAAAGTTATCGAAATAACTTTGAGTGTTTGGACCAACAAACACGGTAAAAAAAAAAAAAAACACTGGTGTGGCTTACGAAAATCTAAATAACTCTTTTGGACATACCTGAAAGCGGTGACACTTTAAGCGTTGATCTGTGTGGAAGGTTTTGAATGATGAATGATGACAGGTGAAGGGGCTTCGAAAGCCTATTTGCTAACTTTTCTTTCAACTGCTGCAAGAAGCGCAAGCCGTTAGACGGACAGGATTCTAAAATAGAATATGGAAGAATCACATGGCTTGGCTATTCCAAGCAGCCTGAGGACGAGCACGAACGTGCACAGACAAAAAGTTGCAGTCACACTATGTTTGGCAGCCATCTTCTTTTTTAATTTCTTTTCACAACTGTCACAACAAGGAGCTGCTCCGCAGATGCTTCAGTGCAAACAAGTGTAAATAGTGCCATGCCTACTCAAGCTGAAGGTATTAAAATAAAATTATTACATTTACAGACGATAATCAGTAGTATCAAAAAGTCCAACTGGATAACTGTAAAAGTTGCAATCCTGAGTTTTCTGATGCATTGCCTCTTGTTGCCTTAAAACGCACACACAGATGCATTCACCAAACCGACTATATTAAAGCAACAAAATTATTTGAGTACTGTAAATCACATGTCAAATAAATTTAACCAATGCCTGTCAGGGGGAGTGAGTAGCTGATCTGGAGAAGGGGTGTGATCCCTAAGAGCCAATTAAAATCCACCATGAGTTTAGCACAGTGTCACGGTCAGAAATGTTACGTCATGGCAAAAAACAGTCATGTCCATCACTGCTAAAAAAAAAAAAACCTGCATTCAAATACAGATTTTCACTTTTTAAAAACATTATCCAGCATCTTTCACACTTTGCTGGTACCTTTGACATTTATGTGTAAAAGGCTTGAAATAAATTATTCTTTAGTTGTTAATTGTAGAAAAATATAACCTTTGATATATTTATTCAAGGGAGAAAAAAAGAAGTTTGGAAATAATAGTTTTTAACAAACTCACCAGTACCACACGTATTGGACCCTATTGTGCGCATTCATTTGCAATAATATTTTACAATGATGTAACATACAGAGGGTGGTGTTGTCCATTCCTCTGGATCACTCACAGTCCTGGATCTTCTCTTAAATTCCCTTCTTTCCAGCTCAGTCCACAGGTTTCCTATGGAATCTAGGTCTGACGATTAAGGTGGGCATACAGGAAGAATGATTTTGTGTCCGATGATGAAACATTTCCGCATCGTTTTTGCAATATGTGTTGGACAATCAGGCTGAAAGTGACAGTGACAACCGTGTTTCAGTTTCTGAGGAGAGGCTACCACATTTTCTTTTCAAATGACCCTTGTATTTCAAAGAGATCCAGCATTGTAACAAGGTTCTCAGGACACAAACAGGCCCACAGCATCACGGATCCTCCACCCACAGTGGTGTCATCCTTTTTTTCAGACTAGACTATAGATTTTAACATGATGAAAGCACACAATACCATACAAGGTTTGAGTAGCGCTGAGCAACCTAAAATCCTACATTTGTGATCTTAGGACTGAAGGTACTGCCTTCAACCCAAACAACAGGACTGCATATAGATTATGTTCTAATAGTTGGTGACCCCAACCCAAGATGCCACTTTTTGTTGCAGTTCTTTAACAATTAACTCTGGAGATTCTTTTTTTACCTCTTTCACCATCCTGCCCACGGTGGGTGTTGGCAAGATAAGCTTAGCTGCTCGTCCGAAGCTCAATTGTTTAAAACTTAATTATTGCTCGGACAGCAAGATTTGACAAATCTAGTGAAGTAACTATTTTTGTAGACATTTCCCGTTTTATGTACATTGTCCTTTTTTAATGACATGTTTACTTGACTGAGAGTGGCAACGAAAATTCCCCCCCCCCTGAGTCACATCATGTCATATTTATAACCAGTGAAGTCATGAATTATTAATTAAAAGTGCCTCGTAATTCCTATTAATACCTGAATACAGGATAAAAAAAATGTTTTACACACCTTTAGCGAAAGACCAAATAAGGGTACACGGCACAGCAGTTATACAGTTATATTTCAAAAGATCAGTTAGAGTTCCCATTCTTTTCACTTTCTCACATTTTGTCACATTGTAGCCACAGATTTAAGTATAATTTATTGAGATTGTATGTGATGGATCAAAATAACATTTTGCACAATTGTGAAATGGGACCCACAGTGCGTCCATTCTTTCTAGAAGAACCTTTCGCTGCAGTTACAGCTGGAAGTCTTTTAGTGGTTTTCCTCTATTAGCTCCATCCATCTTCCTATCAACTCTGTCGAGCTTCATTTGTTTTCCTGCTACAGAAAAGCATCCCCACAGCTTGATGCTGTCACCACTATTTTTCAAGATCAGCACACTACATGTTTTAGGCTTTCTCTCTACTTGTCTGATGGTTGGTCACACTGGATTTTATTCAGAGGTATCAGAATGGAGGGGGCTGGACACAAATGCATAATTAACCTTTCAGATTTTATTTATAAAGAATTTTGAAACCCATTTTCTGTCCACTTCCCAGTTATGTACCACTTTGTGTTGACCTCTCACACAAAGTCAGAACAAAATACATTGAGGATTTCAGTAATAAGTAGCAAAATGCGGAAAAGCTGAAGGAGTATCTTAAAATAACAACTTAGTTTAAATCTATTGTGTAGTCAGTGTTGCTTGGGAGACATGTCAGTGTTAAAAGCTTAACTACCTTTGAGAAAATACAATTGAAACCAGATGTTTACACTCACCATATATAAAAAACAGCAACACCCATACCTTTTTTTCTGTTTGATATTAAATGAAACCTTTCCTGTTTCACGTTAGCTAGATCACCAAAATTTGCTAAATGGCAAAAGAAGACATTTAGCTATTTCTTTGTTTAAATTCGGAAGTTTACATACACTTAAGATTGCTATGCCTTTAACAGGAAGATAATTGTGAACCTCTAGAAGTCTTATTCATCCTTGGGTGCGATTATACAGTTGTGTGAAGGTGAAAACCTTGTGAAAATGTTGCCTACAGCTGATAAGAGGGTGTGATTATCTACAGGGTCATCCAGCGAAGAGAAAGCCATTACTCCAAAAGTATCTTAATGAAACAGAGATATAGGTTTGGAATTTGACTCAGGAACAAAGACCTTCATTTTTCAAGAGATTTTCTTTAATCTGATAAAAATTCAATATACCTGTTGTATCAACCATGTCAATATATCTGAAGGAAGCTCTCAAGCCTAAGAAAACCATCACAAGTGTAAGATAAAATGATGGTGGCATTCTGTTGAGGGGTACTTGGCTGCCGGATGGACTACTGTAATTACTATAATAGATGGCAACAATAGGAAATAGCTTTTATTTTAAATATTTAAGAAGATCAGGAAGTTAAACATTGGTCAAAAATTGAGCTTCCAAATGGAACGTTACACTAGACATTTTGCTAAATTTGTCACAAAGTGTCTTAACAATGTAAACGTTTGAGAATGGATGTCACAGATTCATCATCTCAGTCTCAAAGAAATCGTCTGGGCAAGTATGAAGATGTTGTGTGGAAGAATTGTACCTCCCGAGACTTGCTTACAGCAGAAGCTTGTGGAACAACACCCTAAAGATAAATCTTTATTGGTCATTCCAATTGTACATTCCAACCAAATTTATTTTCAGCATTTAACCCATCCCCTTGGGGAGCAGTGGGCAGCTTTTTCATACCACCCAAGGATCAATCTGGTGTTAAGGGTTTGCTCAGGGATAGGGGCAGTCTGCGGGGATCAAACAGGGTACTTGCAGCCTTCTCTGACTCCAAGTGCACCACTCTAACCACTTAGACCACCAAACTATGCAGTTGAAACAGCAATGTGTGTGTAAACTTATAGCTAAAAAACAAATTCAGTTTACTGGCATTTATGAAAAACAAACACATTTAGCAATCCTAACTGGTCTAAAACAGGAATAGTTTAGTCTGATTTAATGTCAGACATGTTTTTTTTTTTAACTGTATGAAACTGTCTGGTTTCAACTGTAAGTCCTATGCAGGTGTCAAATTGATTAACATTTCTGTCCTCTAATCCATGACAAAAGAAAATACAACACTGTGTACCTCTGTAACTGACCGTAAAATAGAGGTGACTCGGCGAGCTCTTCTGTTTCCTCCTCAGTTTGCCATATTTGTGTCTTCAACAACGTGTATCAGTCATTCAACCAGTCTGAACGGCTGTGAGGAGAGACAAAGTCATCAGTTGCACCACCTCCATTGAGAAAAACCTAGGGGTAATGCAGGTCCAATAACGTTCAACAACTGTCGGGCCAAAATGTTTCCTACACAAACAGATCATATACGCAATGACTAACGGTAATCTCAGCATTATGTTCTTAGAATATCTCTCAGCTAAGTAAAAACATACCATTGCCTAAGAGGCCATTCGATTTGTTGGCTGCCAAGTTTTAAACATGTGACCACAGAATGTTCTCTAGTGAAAAAAAAAAAAAATGAAAAAAGACAGCGGAGACTCCTTTGTCTGAATAGATAACAACCTAAGTGTTTCCATCCTACAGCGCCGGGAAATAATCATGTTTTTGGGAAACAAAAGCTTGACCTCTATCGCCTTTCGCTTCACTGTCAGATATAGCGGCACGTCAACAGACGCAAAAATGCTCTTTTTAAATTTTTGCAACATAACGCAGTATCATTGAGAAAAGAGAATATATATTTGCTATGAGGAGAAATGACAGGTAGTTGGCATAGAGTTTGTTTGCAAGCGCAGTGTGACACCAACGAAGCCGGCAGAGGACGACCTGGTCCGTTGAAAATAAAAGTTATTTCGTGGAATTTCCACCTCCTTTCACTGCAGTGCCTCATTGGAACAAATACACAATGTGCGTCTATGTCACATTATCCAGTTTATGCCGGTATTATCAAGCCCACACTGGACCAATGCAGCAGAGAGGAAACATGAAGCTCTTAAATTCACAGAACCTGGAAAGCTTCCGCAGACTCACACAGGACCTTGGCAGCAGAAGTGCGGTCTGCAGCTTTGCCCACTACTGACCTACTTTGGGACCAGCTAAAGTTAGACTGAGTGAAGCTGATCTGAACTGTTGCTTTCAGGATCTAAAAGGTCAGATCTCAGCCACCCATTCTTTAAAAGGATGAACTTTTGCTAAAGACGGCATATCCAATTGCTCCCACGCTTCCAGCGGCAGATAACCACGCAGCAGTCTAATTATTAAAGCCTGGACATGTATTTAAAAGCACAGCTTTCTTTATGTTCACGCTTACGTTTAATGAAGATTTCATCAGAATAAAATAACTAAAAATAAAACAATCAATCCCAGATTTTCACTCATATGTAAAACGTGTGAATAACCTGACGTACTTCTTGTACTTTGCCTTGCGTTTTCACACAGGACAAACACATGATTTAAAAAAAACAGAATGAAACAATTTAGTTGGGGAAACGTATTTTAAAGATTTGTGGGAAATTTGACTATTTTAGTACGATTCCAGCAACATAACAGAACCTGTTAAACATTCTTTCTACACAGAAATGTTGATCTATCCGAATGAAATGGATTAAAGACTGTTGCCCAGGTATCTTTGGGAAAAGAGATTTTAAATCTCAATGTGATTAAACTGAGACTAAATAGAAATAGCCGTTTAACAGTGATTTTTTTGTTTGTTTGTGTTCCCTGTGTGGAGGCAGAAAAGTGTGTATTTCTTGATGCATTTAACTTGACTGTGACACACTCAAGTCTCTCAAAGCTGCATGGCTTTTTTTAAAGCAGCGCCTGCTCAGAGAGACCACTTGTTGCTCTCACTCTGCAAGTCGCCTCTCTGGCCCCCCACCCCCGATCAGTTCGTCCATCGGGACTCGAACCTCTCCCCTAACCAGCATTCACATGAGTTTTTAAGAACCCAGCACAGTAGCGACCCTGTTAAAACGCTCACACATCTCATAAACATCGCTGCGCGTCTACCGCAGCTCCAGAAAGTCTCAAGATGTGTAGCATGCGTGCTGTTTATAGAAAGTGCATTAATAAAGATCAACGGCACTTATTAATGCACGCCGTGTTGGAGGAATTAGGACATTATGTAACGTTCAGGAACACTTAAAAAAAAGCCAGAAACAAATATAAAAACGCATACGTGCTTTAAGAATAGGCTATTGTCAGCTTTAGAGATATGACAGCATTTCCAATATTTTACGTGAGCGCGCAAGATGATGATAATACAAAACATCTAGCAGGGAATACAAGTAGGTTTATTTACACTTGAATAGTGCCAAATCCCCGTCTGCCGCGAGGAAAGTGCTCCAACATACGAGCCTTCCAGGTCTGTAGGTTCCAAAATGAAAAAGCGCCGCGACTCGCTGCTCCAAGCGTTACACGTCTGCGTAAAAGTAGTTTTATGATGTTGAAGTAGTGTTCGCTCAGGCGCGTTCAGATGGAGGAGGGGATCCACGGAGAGACCCAAACGCAGCTCCGCCCGTTCACCGCTTTTCATACTGAACGGCTACTCCCCTATATACTGCTGTGATTGATTGAGATCAACGCTGTGATTGTTTTTTTTTTTTTTACAGGCTACAGAGGAATTCATAAAAAACAAGTCTTAAACTTCTCAATACCCTACATTTGGATAGCTAATTCAGATCAAAAAGCAAAACTCAGATCTAGACATTTATTCAATGCACACGAGATGATATATTTTGAGTATTTATTGTAAACAATTAAACATAGCACAAAACGTTTTTATTTTTTTAACACAAATGTTATGTGTAGACTCCTTTTTTTTTTTTTTCTTATATCTACAATGGCCCTAATTCGCCGTCTTAGTATGCAGGGTGCACTGCAACGCTGTGAGTAGGGGTGACCGGGGACAGTTGCAACAGGGAATGCGGGTTGCAACATGTCATTTTTGTCCAATCAGAAACAAGCTAGGCTGCAAACGCTCAGCTGGATGCCCTCCAGCAGAGAAAAAGCAAGAAGATTCAAGAGCTGATTCTGAGAATATTCTGAGTTTTATTTGGAGAAAAAATGTTTTGAGGTCATGAAAATGTTTTATTTTAATTTTGTTTTTGTTATACTGTTGTCACTTATTTAACTCAAACCTATATGGTTTAAACAAGTGGTAATGTTACTTTTAAGTAGAATGGTTGGAACGTAGCAAGATCACCTTGTTTAGCTTGTACATGAGGTTTTATCATACTTGACAGAGCGCATAACAGTATTCTTAACATCTTTTCATTTGTTTTTCTTAAATACAAAACAGTTCATTGGGTTAGAGCAGGAACAGGAGGTTTACAGTATGTGTGTGTGTGTCTGTATCTATGCCCTTTTTCCACCGTGTGTTTATGTGCTGAGGAGGATGCAGTTAATGCTTTAGTTATATAAAAAACATATATAAGAATACTGAATGCATGTCCCATAAAAAGACAAAATAAAAGTTAACTGGCTCACAAACTGTTTCATTCTTACTATGTCACAGAAAGCCAACTGTATTCTATATATATTTGAATCTTTGACATTGCATTTATGGCCTACTCATCTAGGAAAATATAATATTGCAGTGTTATCCGATTTGATCAGACAACTATTATAGAACATATGTTTTGATAAAATTATACAATATATAATAATGATAATCATTTATTAACAGTTAAATACATTGTATTTGAAACATGTTGCAACCATCACCAAGCAATGTTGCAACTGTCCCTTGGGCCAGGAGTCTGTTGCAACAGACTCAACAGTTTGTTGTTGCAGGACACCGGCCCTTGCCCACCGGAATTAAAGGCCACTGCTATAATCTTTGCCTCAGCAGATCTTTGACCCTCTCCATCAAATTGGAGTCGGTGAAGTTGTGCCAGAAACCTTTCAATGACAAATGTTATGGCCTACACAGTTACAGAGTGCTGTGTCCAAACATATTAATGGAAAATGGAAGGGAAAAGTGTGGTGGAATCAGGCGTACCCCACACAGACATATAGGGCAACAGCTGTCACAACCCTCGTATTAAGCCACTGGCGAACCAGTGACATCAGCGGCAAGTTACCTAGGCTAAGGAGGAAATAGACTGGACTGGTCAGCGGCCAGAAGCAGCACAGCAGGTAAAGTATTGAACTTGACAATGTTTTTCTCAGTTTAAATGTATCTCATGGAGCCACCAACATAATTCACACCAGATGTTGGCAACAACCAAAGTTATTCACATGTATTTACATAATGATAAAGAAAAAACTCAAAGCACATCAGTCTATAAATGAAATGTGTGAAACACTGGAGTGATGCATGGAATAAGTATTAAGTGTTTGTTTTTGTGTTCAGCACTTGTTCCCCGTGGCATTTAAATATTTTTCTTACCTAGTGAATTTGGACTAATTTGCTTTGATAATGAAAATGCACAAAAACGGCAAAACCATTCTTTTGACTTTGCGATATATGCAATATGTCCAGAGCTGCGCTTATATTTTCCATTCAGGACAGGAAGACAGCAATCAATTACAACGTATGTTTTATTCACAGGCAGAAACACAATTAAAACATAACTTACAAACCATCAGAGCATTCTGGGTGTGATGGCGGTGCTTATGGTTTAGGCTGGGGTAAAAAAGAAGTTGCTGAATGTGAGTAACTTCTGCCTTTTACCACAATCAGAATGAATGGGCCTATAGGGCAATTGTTAGCAGCCAAAAACTTAAACAGAGGGGTTAAAAGTTCAGGTAGAATATTTCCAAAATGTAACCATAATGACTCTTTTTTTTTTACTCCTAATAAATTATGGGTTTACATTTCTTTCTTCTTCCAATATGTACTTTCTGAGTAGGGAACATAGGATTTCAGCTTTGTGGCCATGGAGAACACTACACTATACATTATTCACAATATTTACAGAAGAATCCTCTGCTCTCGTCAGTGACTGTACCAAGTGCAGAGTTTAAATTTTTGTATGCAGATGCACATTTTCCAATAATCCTCCTCCATGGGCTTTAAATGCACAGAGCACAACAGAAGGTTGGAAGAATCGCCTCAGGAAGAATCGCCTCAGGTCGTATTCTGTTATTTCACTTCCAAGAGCTGTTTGATGTCTTTGACTCCGTGCTCCTCTGCCACGGCGATGATGTGGTCCAGGGCGTTCACGCGTCCCAACATCTTCACCACTTCTCTTATTTGCTCCCTGGTGGTAGATATGGGATGTATGAAACACATTATAGGAATATGTAAAACACAATACAGCAGGGTAATTAAGTGAAACAACAATGATTGTCTAAAAGCTATTACAACCCAAACTGTCTTCAGTATTGTCTACGGAAGAACGTCGGGGTTCTTACTTAGCGGTACGGCGCTCCACATCGGACGCCCCCACGGTGCTGCGGTGCAGTGTGTTAGCCAGGTGTGTGAGGTAGCGACACAAGGGCTCCAACTGAGGCAAGGTCTGCTGGCCTTTCAGCCCAGAGAACCACTGTGGCGGCAAACACTCCACCACCTGAAAGGACGACGGCAAATAATTTCAGTGTGACTCATTTCACCAAGTCGCACATAACTAAAAAAAAAAAAAAAAAAAATCACTACCTGATTTTGTATGAAAAGCTTTTGTTTTAAATAAAAGGAATCTTTAAAAGTAATTCTGTTTAAGAGGGAAAAAAAGTTAAGTTAGGGGGATTAACTCTACAAGGTATCCTTTTTGAGCAGGAACGACATGTACCACAATCTGGATGTTATTAATGCTTGTTTATACAACACGAAGAAACTCCGCACCAGCTCCTCCCCCTTCACATACTTGGAGACACTTTGAAAGAAATCAAGTTCCGAACTTTCCTATTTTACGTCTGAAAATCTCACCTTCTGGCACTTCTGCACATTCTCCTCTCCTATGTCTGTGCTCTGCAGCGCGGAGAGGATGTATCTGTTCAGAGTGCTGTCCAAAGCCAGATCCTTCAGACAGGAGTAGGATAAGATGCCATCCCACTGAACGATGTTGCCCAGCAGCTACGCGAAGAAAATGCAAAAATAAAGCAGACAGTTATTTAACTTTTTATCCCGCTGTTCTATTGTAAAAGAAAAGTACTTCTTGACGTTTTTGTGCTCTCTGAATAGTTAAAGTAACACTTTGTGCAGCCCAATCCTTACTGCAATCCTTTTCAGAGTTACGATGGATAATTTACGGATTTCAGTTTTATTGGCTTTTTCTGGAGTTTACCGTTTCTGAAACTTTGCATTCTGTTAAATAAAAGCCCTTCAACACTCCATACTTTTACAGACTTAGATTTCTAGATTACTATATTAACAGTTTTACTAACATACTGGACATCTGAGTAAAAATTATTTACATTGAATTCCACAACTGAGGAATTTGAAGTGTTGAACTTGGCATTTGATTTACCAGAGTGGTAGAGAGCTACACAAGCCCTTTTGGCATCTGGACTACCATAGATTTTGCTTTGTTACTAAATCTGTATCCCCTTGATTTTCAAATATGGGCTGTATTATGTTCTACAAAATACAGATTCTTTGAAGCACAGTCGTTTTTTTCTCTCTGATTTTTGGCTTTTGTTGAAAAAAAAAAAAAAAAGGGAGAAAGGGTATAGAAGCTAAAAGTATTGTGAAATTGCTCCTTTCCTGCAGTAAATGTAAATGTTTCTGTGCCCAGTAATTAAAAACAAGGCAAATCAAAGATAATCTTAATTAAAAATACATGTAAAAAGTATATATTTTTTAAATATTCTGATATTATGTACCCTACCGCTTGACCATTAACTAATTAGAGATATTCAATCGACCCTCCGAGACAAGTAATAAAAAAAGTGAATGGAGGATTTTAGATTTGTCTGGAAACTCAATAATAAATTGTACTTTTCTTATACTTATTTGGAAAATGATGCAATCTAATTTTATTATTTTTCTGACTGTAGGAAGTCTAGTGAATTGGTTTTTAACAGCTTGATTTAGGAAAATAAAAAGTGCATACACAGCACCAACAAATGTGTCCATACCTTTATGCAGGACCAGAACTGTCGCTGGTAGAACAGGTAGGCGCCGCTGTTCTTGTTGTCCATCACGCTGAATGACGGAAAATAGAGTTTCTATAAATATCAGATCACTTACTATAAAACCTAGCTTCAAGTGATCTCTGACATACTTTTTAGGGTAAAGCGGAAGGAAGACATCCTCATCCAGAGTCCGTCGGGTCCGTAAGACTATCGTTTTCAAAAGCTCCTAACAACAGAAAAGTTAGTTAGGAATATTTTATAAAACTAAACAGATGTTTTGAATATTTTGCACTGAGGAAATAATTAGCAAAGTGCGCTCTACCTGTGTGTACAGGTTGTCTCCATGCAGCACAGTTGGATAACCTTCAGCGAGTCTGTGGATGAAGCTCACCAGCCTAGCTGTCTGACTGCTTGACAGTGGGTCCCACACTTGCTCCGCCAGCACTACCACAAACACACAAACACATGACAGATATTGTACTTGTTCATCTCAAGAAAAACATTTTAAGCATCCTGTGCTGCAGCCGAGGATTGACTACCTGATAGTTTGGAGAGAAGAACCTTCTCTACTATAGCAGGCAGCAGGCCGATATCCCCGTCTTCTTTGTGAAGCAATTTGTGCTCCTCAAACCCATAAAACAGAAGCGACTCGAACCACAGCATGTACTCAAAGTTTGCACACGGCTCCTACATAGAAAGAACAACAACAATTGAAACCAAGCTCCGAATTAAGCATTGTTGATCGGAAAATGATATTTGGAAAATAAAATGTTTCTTTACCTCGAGAGGATTCCACGTGATGAGCTGCAGACGGACTAAAGGGTTAAAGAGCTTGGGTAAACACAAGCCGATGTAAGCGTCTCTGTAGCAGTCCGGATATTCCTTTCTCCAAGCCTCAAAACGGGTTTTGATGCAGTCAAGAGAATGAAAGTCCTCCACCACATCCTCAAAAACCTTTTTACTTTCCGCTCTGATACGGTCTGGATGGGACACACAATGGCAGGGCTATGGATTTTCTCCAGTCTCTAGCTGGCATTTGAAAACATTCTGAAATATTTATTTCCCCCCACAGTTTTTCAGCAACTTAAAGACGCACCTCTCTCCATGTTGAAAGTGGTGACGTCTGTAGAGGTTTCCTCGTCGTCAGACGACAGGCCTTCTTTATGCTCAGCCCTTTTCCCGTTCTGCTCTCTTGCTTGTCGCCGGCGAGTTCTGGTTGCAGCCAAGAACACAGAGACGGTTAGGTCAACGTTCGGTCTCCCAAACGGCACCAAAATATTTTCTAAAAGTCACAACTTTCAGGGAAGAATTAGAGTGAAACATATTAGAACTGAAAATGACTCTACTTGACCCCCTGAGTGTTTTAACATTATTTAACTGTATTAAATGGATTCCCCACGCCTCACACTTTATGAATAATCAAAAGAAAAAAAATAACTTGCTTATAGGATGTTTGTAACAAAGTATCGCAACCCTACAACTGCAGAGTGTGTAATCTTTATCACACAGAAACATAAAATGCTACACTTTCTGCTCTACCGCTAGTTTCTAAATTTCTATGGCAACTGGGTTTTATCAAATATGAACTGTTGACTATAATTTCCTTGTTTGTGATTATATTCTTCCTTGTCTGAAATTTATGAAACAGTTGAGAAGAACAAAAGAAAGAAAAATCAGATTGCAGTCTTTTTAATAGTCTGACTTGTTATTCTCTGACCAGTGACCCCCTCTACTGTTTTTGGAGAGTATTGCAATCTCACAGTTAAAACCTGCCTCCAACGCTTTCACACCCTCTGGAAGCACAAGCAAAATAGCTGCAGGACGAATAAATCTGCCCAACCTTCGTGCTTCTCTTTCAGCTATCCTCCTCTGCCGACTGTGCTCTTGGTATGCGGCACGGTCTCGACCAAATGAGTCCAGACTGGGCGCCATGACAGCTTTATCTGTAAAAACAGGCTCAATGTTAAAGCCTGAACTGGATAGTGGAAATAAAACAAACTAACTTTTTTCCTATTTTGGGATCTAAGCATATCAACAACATAACCTAAATGTAGAGACGTGTAAATCACTAATGTAAGACCAAAAAAAACTATTTGATCATTTTAACTTATAAAGCATGCTAAAATGTGAACTTTTCAATTCTTCCAGTGAAAGTATACTGCAAAAACAGAACTAGAAGTAAGTAAAATGTTCTTAAAATGAGTGTATTTGTCCTTGATTTGAGCAGATAAATAAGACAATTTGCCAATGGAATAAGATTTTTGCACTTAAAAAAATAGGAACAATTCATCTTCATCATCTTATTTCAAATGCAGTATATTTAATTATCGTATTTTAGGGGTAAAAATACTCATTCCATTGGCAGATAATCCATTTTACCTACCCAAATCAAGGAAAAATACACTAACTTTAAGAACATTTTACTTATTTTTGTGTGCAGAGGATCAATCTATTACAAATGCGTTGTGTAACATTTCTTATAACTTACCGTGCTGCAACCTCGGACATTTTACAGTAAAGAATGTTAACCTGTTAGTCAGAAACAAATGTTTTTGATGTCTTTTTTTGGTGGCCCATTACTTGAGCCAAGTTGAAAGATCCAGCTGCGGAAATCAGCAGCTCAAAAAGCTCTCTTTTTTTTCTTTCCATTCCCATACATGCTCAGTCGCACAAATAGCCACTTAACTTTACTCATAATCCCAAGGGAACTGTAATAGGTGCAACATGGACAAGCACACAAGCATACGCTCAGGTACAGAGAACTAACGAGGCTGTTTCAAATAAATCATAAAAACCTTCAAGATGGACTGACTTGAAAGGCTTGCAAACTCCGACGATTCATCTTTAATATCATCCTGTCTTCTCTGGGCAAGCCGTGCAGCCCGTTGCCTTAGTAACTGGTGCATGGCAGCCTCCAGCTCCAGGACAGCAGGCACCTGAAAGATATGATGCTTTCTGTGACCTCTGGCCCAGCAAAGGTGGGACTCCGAGTCACTGGGGCGTCTTTGCCGGACAATTTCAAAGAAACAGGACGGACAATACACTGCGGGAAAGAAATCCCTGGCATCGTTCATGATTCTGTCTGAAATCCATTAAGTTAAGCTTGAATGTTGCAGACTGAAGTTGAGAGAGGAGTGAAAAGCACAAGAGGTATGTGTGTTTTTTTTTTAAACCAAATACATATAACATACCATTCAGTTACAAACACATACTGAATGAAAAGAACTCAATGGTATAAATAAGACAGAACATGGTTTCTTCTGTGCACCGAGTTGAAATCTGGTGCTGCAAAAATCAAGATGAAATTATTCTGTCTGGACATGCAGGTGGTTGTAAATATATTAGAGATGCACCAGTCAGAATGCTGCGGCAGATCTCTGCTCTCCGGGTTTTTGTAAAGCTTTGACATGCTGATCGGGAATTTGGCAAATTATGATTTCTCTTTAAGAGTTATAATATATGAAGATGTAAAAACAGCATTTCTTTCCCCCAACTTTCATACCCTCAGCAGCCATTAGAGTTTCATTGTGGCGTGTTACAGAACAGTTGCTGTAAAACAGGCCTTTACTTTTACTCAAATAGTTAAAAACTGCCTTTGGCATCCTAAATTAGCCATTAGTGCCAATAGCATAACAACAATTGCCGTCATTATGTGTATTCAACAGAGAATATAGACTCCTACACGAAGATTTCTAAAAGGCTGCAAAACTTACCAAATCAGGCATGTTTCATCTTATTTCTTTAAAAGGTAAAAAAGAAAGAGCTAATTTTTCTGTACTCCTTTTAGCCTTGCTGTTATCTGCGGAAAGTCTGCCTCTCTCTCGCCCTTTAGCAGCCTAAATAAAATGCAGACACATTTTGAGGTGTTGTAGAAAATGCTGATTAGTTTTAAATGGCCTCTTGCAACGTTTGCGCCATCGGACTTAATTTCTGAACACCTTAGACTTTGAATTTGCTTTACTTAGTAACAACATCCACAATGAAGAGTGTTGTTGTAAATGCACCTGACACTTAAGTATGCCAATACGGTGCAATAACCGATCGGAAAAAATTATTGCATTTCTAAGTTTCTGACTGGACAGTTCTATGTCAGGGCCAGATAAGACGAAATCAATTAATCCGGTCAACAGACAGTTTCTCTGTGCATCTCTAAAATATACAAAAATGTATCTTGAGTGCATTAAATATTCTCATTTTATTCTACACATCTGTACTCAGGTTTGGATTTTTTTTTAAAGAAATTGATAAGCAAACATTCCACTGGTGACTATCTTTTGTTCTTTTAGGGGCTCCAACTAGCCTTCAAAACCTGTTTCCCACATTACGTGTGGATTACAATTCATTTTATTAGACTGCATCTGTTTAAGATTCACATAATGTTCCCAATTTACAGACACAAAACAGCAAGCAGCTTATCAGACCGCAGATAAATTCTCCCTTACCTTTTCACTGAAACACTCAAGCAAGTCTCCAACATACCCTCGCATCTCTTGCAAGAATTTATATCGATCTGCATTATCGTTGGAGGAACCCTCAAGCTGCTGGATGGCGCTCTCAGAGGCCGCTAGGTCATCCCTGATCTGTTCGTAGCGGGTGATATTCGCGTTGTGGCCTGCATGCATTTGGACAAGCCTATAGACACATGAAATACAGGGAAAGCGAGTATGGGTTAGTTAGCTGGGGGAAAGAGACACAGTCAAAAAGAGATCCATCTAAACTGTCAGAAGGTGGAGACACATTTTGCCTCTTGGCCATTAGACGCTCAGATAGCTTTGCTGGGTCCTCAGGACCACGGCACACAGAGGGCAGCAGGTGAGGTGAGCACTGATATTAGACGTTGTAGCAAACTACTGCAGAACCTACCTATCCTGCAGGCGTTTCTTTACCAGATCAATGGATACTGGGGTTAGATCACAAATAGGGGCCCCATAGTGGACAGAGCCGTTGTCAGAGAGGCAAGGCATCTTTCCAGGCTGTGGAGCCACTGTACTGTAGGTGAAAGGCATACTATATGAGGAACCATAGGGCTGAGTCTCATAGCTGTTCTGGTAGTAGACTGTGCTGTCCTCTGGCTGGCTGCTTTGAACCTGGCGAACGAAAACAAGCAAAACATACCTTTGATTAATAAAATGACTAAATTCAACCAAAAAAAGTATTAATAGAACAAATAAAATTTGAAAAGTTAAAGAACAGAGTGCCGACACATTTTTCATTCCCATATACCAAACCTTTCCAAGTGTTGAATTCTCAGTTCACTTTTAGCCCAATTTTAAAGTAAATTAATTAATTTACCGCAGCTATTTCTACAAAGGTTAAACTTTATAAAGTACAAAAAAACAAGAAGGAAGCTAATAAAGACAAACAAGAAAAAGTATGAAGTACAGATGGAGGGAGGAAGGGAAGTTGAGAAGAAAAAGTGAAGGAAGGAAGCAAGAGAGACAGAAAGAAAGAAACTGAAGGAGAGAATGAGGAGGAAAGAGTAAATGAAGGATACAATGCAATTACATAAAGGTAAAAAGAAAGAACAAAATTAAAAAATGAAAGAAAATAAAGAAGGAAGCAACAAAAGAATGAAAGACTTTTTTTTTTTTTTTACAAAAAGACTAACTGCAAACACATTTACAAATCAAAATGTACAAAGCCATAAGTTATGTCTTTTAACAGCATCTTCCTCAGATCAAAAATCTAATTCTCCATTTTCAGAGGTCCAACACGGAGTAAGAATATTTCCCAGCATGTTAGAGATGCAACTTACCTGGGGAATGCTGATCCCTTTCCTAATCTGCTCTTGCTCCCAGCGGCTCACCTCCTCATCTTGACCTGTATCCAGTGCTTCGTCATCGCTTCCCTCAATACCTGGGCGCATTACCAGAGGACGCTCATGTCAGCCGATGACAGAATGAGGCAATATAGTTAATGTGCAAAATGAACTCAACGCTTCAGTGCACTACCTATCTCCTCGGCGATCTTCTGCCTCTGACTTTTGTTCTTGACGCCACTAAAGCGGATCCTCTTCTCGTCCTCGTCTTCGTCGTCGCTGCCGTCTCGGTCGTCTCTTGTCAGGTGTTTCTTGGAAGGCTCGGGCTCCACCAGAGGGGCTTCCCCGCCCAGCTCTCTCGCTAGCTGCCGCCGCTTCCTGGCAGCGTGGATAAACGCCGCGTCGGGGATCTCTCCTGAGGTGGAAACACGGGTTTTCGGGTGAGGATTTCTGCACTTCCATTTGTGATTTACAAAAAGTTTTTGCAACATTTGAGGATGTAAGAAAATATCAAAAATTAGCTACATTTCTAGCCCTAAGATTAGCTGTAAAATTTACTTAAAATATGTCAGCTATCTCCATGTGAATCAGCTAAAGTCCAAACTCTGGAAAAAAAATTTCGCAGTGAAGGTTTCTAAACAGGAACAGTACCTGGCTTCAGGCTGGTGAGGGAGGACAGCGTGTTGAACGACGCTCCTACGTTCCTGCCCCTGGACAGCTGACCCCCCTGGGCTTTTGCTTCTTCGTCCTGTTCATCTGCACTCTCCACCTCCATCTCCTCCTCCCCGTGTTCACTGCTCGCCCTGCTGATAACCTCCTCTTTGACAGTGAACACGAGCTGAGGTGGTGCATCTGGTAAAAAACATAAATCAAACGGTCTTTAAAAAAAAAAAAAGCAAACATCTTATGTTTGGATTACACCATAATTATTACTATAGCAACATTTCGTGACCGGCATTCAAACTGAATATTGGAACAATCCATAAGAGCAGAGACAATCTAGAGTGGAACGTAACGGTGGGCGATGTGGTCTTAAAATGTTATCAGGATATTTTATGGTACTATGGTGATAACCATAAAACTGACGATAAACTGTTGGTTACTTCTTTGCCATCTTTTTTTCAGGTAACTGTATGGTTGTGACTGCGTTGCAAAGCAATCATAACCCCACAAAAAAATACTGCTTTAAAGAAAACACCCATTTGTGTCTTCTTTGAGACACAATTTAATGTGTGATTTTTATCACTAAAAAGGCTCAAACTCAAAACATCCAGTTTTTGGAGTTTTCACACATGCTAAATTGGAATAAGTATTAACATGCCCACCCCTACAGCGACATAAGGCTCATTTGTCTGAATAATAGTGGCTTTTCAAAATAACCTCTATTAAACATATTTTCCACTAAGCCCTAATTTCTCCATTTAAAATGTTCTATTTAATTGGTTTGATGTAATATTCTGATCTCAATAGTTCAGTTTTCATTAGCTGTAAGTGGGAAATCCTCATTAACAGAAAGAAAGGCCTGGAAAAAAAAAGTCTGTGTGCAATAACTCTCATATAGCTAATGTGTTTCACTTAGTGGTTTGAGTTACTGAAATAAATGAGCTTTTAAATAATAATCTAATTTACTGAGATGCACTTGTATGTCCATTAGAAATACAGAGCCACCATTTTTTCACCTTGTCGCACGGACAAGAGCCTTAAGAGCGGAGTGGAGCCTTTCTCTAAGATGCACACTTCTGACCAAAACTAGTCCATGCATTTGTTACTTCATGGCTGGACTATTGTAATTCTTTACTATCAGGAAGTCCACAAAATGCAGTTCAAAGCCTTCAGCTGATCCAAAATGCTGCAGCAAGAGTTCTGATGAAAATCAACAAAAGGGATCATATTTCTCCAATTTTAGCTTCCCTTCATTGGCTTCCTGTTAAATCAAGAATAGAATTTAAAATTCTTCTTCTAACGTATAAAGCCCTTAATAATCAAGCTCCATCATATATCAGAGCTCTGATTACCCCGTATGTTCCTAACAGAGCACTTTGCTCTCAGACTGCAGGTCTGCTAGTGGTTCCTAGAATCTCTAAAAGTAGAATGGGAGGCAGATCCTTTAGCTATCAGGCTCCTCTCCTGTGGAACCAACTCCCAGTTTTGGTCCGTGAGGCAGACACCCTGTCTACTTTTAAGACTAAGCTTAAAACTTTCCTTTTTGACAAAGCTTATAACTAGAGTGGCTCATGTTACTCTCAGCTACCTCTATAGTTATAATGCTATAGGCTTAGGCTGCTGGAGGACATCAGGCTCTATTTTTCTCACTCTACTGATTTCTACTGTTCTCCAGTTTTGCATTCCTCGTCGTCATTTCAGCTTTTAACTTTTTGTTCTCTCTCTTTTTTCTTCATAGTAGGTACACCTGGTCTGGCGTTCTGTTAACTGTGACATCATCCAGAGAAGACGGCTCACCCACTATTACCATCTAATGTAGAACAGATTACTGGATCAATGTGTGCTTCTGTGCTTTTTTGTCTCTCTCGTTGTGTCTCTGCTCTGTCTTCTGTAACCCCCAGCCAGTTAAAACTGATAATTGTTCATACTGAGCCTGGTTCTGCTGGAGGTTTTTCGTTCCCTTTAATGCAGAGTTTTTCTTTCCACTGTCACTTCATGCTTGCTCAGTATGAGGGATTGCTGCAAAGCCATGGACAATGCAGACGGACCGACATGCTTCAGCCTTATCGATTCCCTTAATGGTATTTTTAAAGTCGCACTTAATTTTTCAGAGAGACTCCAACCGAAACAACATTGTTTTGCCGATCTTCCCCTCCTTAAGAAACACACACACCTAGGGGACTGGTGGGAGGAGCTAACTTTCTGCTCTCACATGTTCACCTTGCTTACGTTCATCAACGCTAACTGTTGGCAACTATTAAGCCACTTTTCAGACCGCTCGTAACATTTTTTATTTAAAAAATGACAAGAAATGGATCTCGTGATTTCCCCCCCGTGTTGTTTGAGACTTTAGCAACAAGTAAAAGCAACGATCGCTCTGAGTTTTCCGTCTCTTCAACAAACCATCAGCTGTGAGCCCCTCTCGCTTTGAAAGCTCTGACAGGCGGTCAGTCAGTCAGGGTCGCTGCAACAGACTCAGCTTGAAGTCTGTTTCCCACTGAAGCCGAGTCACAGCTAAAAACAATCTTTAACAGGCAATGGTCATTTTTTTTCTCTGAAACTGTTGCACTTAAATAGATCCCTCCCTGTAACTGATTCACACAGCTGTCTTGTCAATGTACATATTTCTCTCACCTACAACATACATTTTATTCAAGGCGTAGTGTTTGAGCCATTTTTATCTTTAAAGTTATTTATATGATGTTTTTATTGCTCTATTTCTATTAAAATAATATTTTGTACTTTTGTTTGCTTTTGTTCCAGGTGTTTAAAAAAATAAACCAGTCAGTAATCATGATTTGTTTTTTTGCCTATTGTTTAATTAAAAAAGTAGCAATAATAGTACCAATAAAATACCGGATTGGTAAGGAGTAATGTTAAGAGTAGTAGTATCGGTAAATCATTAATACCCATCCATATGTATTAATGGTTTTATTTACAAATAAAAAATGAAAGGGTGGGATGAATTGGGGGTACAAAATCGATGAAGATGCAAACTGATTGGGAGCCTGCAGTGATGGGCATTACTTTATTTACAATCTTACTCATAAATGTCTGAATAACTATTACACACCCTCACAGGTCAATATGATGCTCTTACAGTCCATCTAACAGCCTTTACAATAATATATTGGATTCTTCAAACGGGTCCCAAAAATTCTAATATTTCCCATATTTAAGGTTTTGTAACTTTCTTATCATTTGTGTGGCGAGTATCAATGGACAGTTCTCCCTCTACCAGATACTTGATCACTGCAATGTTTAGTAGCTACATACCATGCGGATGTCACCAATTATGATGATGCCGTTGCAAAGGAATAACAAGGGGGACCCACCTGATTTGGTCTCCTGCTTGACACTTCCGGTTTTCTGCAAATCTTCTTTGTATTCTTTCTTCAGCTGCTTTACAATCTTCTTGCTGTGGTTGGGTTTCTTCACTCTGAACACCTCGGATCCCTCTTTTTTTACAATAACCGGACAAACAGGGATCAGAACAGTTCGCAGGAACGACTCCCACAAGTGAACGTGATAAATATGCATATGAATGAACAGTCTAGCTCTTTTTGTGTTGTACGGTTTGACATCGTTGCTTTGGCTAAGTTTAACCGGTTAGCTACATTAGCGCTGTTACCTTCATCATCGTCGTCGAAACTCAGCAAACTGGCCTTGGTGGGAGGAGCCAAAACGGCAACATCTTTGCTCTTCTTTTCCCTCTTCACGGGTCTCACGTTGTTTAGGTTTGCCAGAAAGCCGTTGCTGTAACTGTTCTCCTCGCTGCTCGGAGCTGCGCTGGTCTCAATGAACGGGATTTCCACCACAGGCCCGAATAAAGTGGGCGCCGCAGTCTGTGGCTGGCCTGCCTCCAGCTCATCCTCGTCGGAGTCATTCCTCCGCCGCAAGTTTACTCTTTTCGCCTTTTTGAACATTATGCTTACCCTTTAAGGGAAACCGCGTATAACGTCACGGCAGGACAACACAGACAACGCTTAGAAAATAGAAATATTAAAGCCGCACTGCATGGCGGCCATTTTCTGTCTGAGGTGCTTGTTCTTTTTTTCTTCGTTGTCAATTAAAGCGGAACACGTCTGCTATTGTAAAGATACTGCCACCAAGTGGACAAAACGGTTATAGCCGACTAATACATATTTATACAGATTCCCACAAAATAATAATAATAATACTAATAATACTACTAATAATATTTATTATTATTATTATTATTATTATTATTATTATTATTATTATTATTATTATTATATTTTTAATGGTAGTTGGCAATGACACATCATTTATTTATTTAGCAGTGATACATTCTACATGACATTGCTATTGTGAGTGGTCCCTTTTCAGATTTGAAAGAGAAAATATAGGTATACACTCAAAAAACTGAAAAGGGCAATACATCCTGCTGCTACACACATCCACTACTCATTAATTTAAGTTTTCTGTATATAAAATGTCCTTTTGGTTTGACTGCATTCCTGAGAAATACTTATATTTATAATGTTTATCCTTTGTCTTCTGTTGCTACGAAATTTTGCTCAAATGTACATTGTGAATGTGCAGTTGAGTGGCAATAAAGTCTGTCTAAGTCTTTCTAAATCAAATAACGCACAAAAAAACCTGAATGAATAAAAATCTATTTTAGATCTTCTTTGTCTATATAGCTATTTGGTTAAAACACAAAAAAAACAAAGTTGTTTTTTTTTAAATATTATGATTTATATTCCCTGAGATTTTCATTGAGGCATTTGTATTTTTTTCGGGAAGAGTTTTGTAACTATGTCTGTGAATCATTCAGTCTTAAGTCTGGTTATGTGAATTAGTTTGCACTTGCACATAAAAGGAAGTGCAGCTTCCAGACATTAGAAAACTGTTGGACCTGGCTGATTGTCAGAAAAATTGGCCCAAAAAAAAAAATCTCAGATTAAACGTGATATTGGGTTTATGTGAGATTATTCAGTATGCGATAATCCTGTGTTAATCCTGAGTGTAAAACGTGGTATTTATCCAAAAGTTTGAAAAATCATAATCTAAATTCTTTAACAGAAAACAATTATTGCTACTATTGATAAAATAATATACCCAAATGATTTTTAGCCTGTGTTTTAAATACTGGTATTCATGTTTGTTTACTCTGATTTAGAGTTTGATTCATAAACTTCAAAAAAAGAAAATTAATTAAAAAAAATGAGCAAAAACCTTGTGAATTTTTTAGTAGTGTCCAAAAGCTTATTGATCAAAAATAGTATCACGTTTTGTCATTTAGCTATTTATACAAACAAATCAACAAGATACCTGTTGCTGCTTGTCTGCTCAATAGACATTGTTTGCCCTGCAATGCTGACAGGATGGGGGGAGGCACGCTCAGCTCTTCTACTACATCTTGATAGTGGCAAGGTCTTGCTATTTTCCTCCATAAAAAAAAATGAAATCGGGGACATTTTCAGGAGCAGCTTTTGCTGGGGACAGGTAGTCCAAAACGGGGACTGTCCCCAGAAATCGGGGACTGCTGGTCACCCTGACATCATCATTTCATACCCCAGATTTAGGATACAAAAGGGATCCATCTTCCTCGGGCACTGAGCACGTGTCAATTTGTACCAACCACGCAGGATATTCCATACCTGCTTAGAAACACAACAATTTCAAGTAAATTTTGTACGTTGGATGGAACAGAATGGCAACGCGTGGGTTCAAATTGACTCTGAGTCCCAAATGGCATTAAAGATATGCACATGCACATTTGAGAAGCACGCTTCCAGCTGGGTTTTAATCACAGGTTGTTTTGCTGTGAGGCAACAGTGGTAACAACTACACCCCCATTCAGCCCCAAAGTGAATGATGTTTTGCTTTCTAACCCAGTTGGGTTTCAAAGTACAACATTAAACACAAAGAAAGATAACATGCATATTTGGTCTGATAAACTTTTATTTACAAAGTGTGAATATTGAATATAGCTAGCACCATCTATTCACCCGCATTCTATCCCTGCCTACACGTTTGGGGTCATTCAAAACGTTCAAGCTGTTTGTGAAGAATGTCTCCTTTCTAACCCAAAAAATTTGGTTGGTAGAATTTTTTTTAATGTGCTTTTGATAACGTCAGGTAGGGTAGAACAATGCTCTGGTCTTGTTGCTCAAAAGGTTCAGAGTAATGTGCATACATCGGAGATGTGTTTCTAATTATTGCTGAAAATATTTGAAGCAAACAATAATGACAGAAAAATGTGACAAAAATATTTAGTCCACGCAAAACTAGCATGCTTGGGAAAGCAGCCCCAGTTTGGATGTATTCTGTAACATTTAACTCTTGATCCTGACAGTCTAAAACCAATAAAACGGTCTTAGCCTTGGTCCCAGAAAGAGAAAATAAACCACATGTGTGCAATGATGTTCTTTTGTGTTTGAACAAAACACGCAAACCCATCTAAAAACCACTTGGAGGCGCTGCACCTCCTTGTAAGCAGAAAACAAACTGCGTTTAATTTGTGGCCAAGGTATGCTCATAGTTCACTGAGGTACACTGAGGTATAAATGCTAATGAAATACAATGACATTTCCTGATCCAGGGAATCTAAATCAGGCCAGAATGAATACAGATTACATCAATACTGTCTTCTCAGGTGTTGATCAAATTGTTACCATTGTTTTTAACAAGAAGCTGTTGCCTTGCGACTCTTTCAGGTGAGTATTTGCATACCAGGAAACACAATTTAAGCTTTGTAAGCCATATATCACACATTGTTTACTTGCTCGTGATAGCATGGGGGGGACGTGATCAAAGGAAGCAGAGCCTGCCTGTCTTCTTTAAGGAGTGGCAGGAGCCGTGTTAAATTGCTCCCACTTGGATACTGTAATTGTGAAAGCAGGGGTATAGGAGCCGTGCTTTCTTTTGCATCGCTGAAAGAAACATCAGGGTTGAATAACCATGCTTATTAAATACCCACTCGGTGTCAAGAGGTAACAAAGATAGAAAAGAGAAGAAAAGAGGTGTTCTAATGGAAACACAAGAGGATCATGACATTCACCTTTTACTGAGGGTCTCAGTTGATGCAAGGCTATAAACATTAGCTTGAGCAAAAATAAAGACATAATTGAACACCTTCCAGCATCGCCGTGTCACCCTGTTTATGCTAACTTTTCCGCTTTTACAGGGGTCAACTATTTTAGCATTTTTGATTTGACTCCCACTCATTGCTGCTATTTGTGTGCTTTTCTCTAAATCCCCTCTGCTTGCACAATGCATTATTTCTCCTTTTGCTGAAGAGGAATAACAAGGACACATGCATGATATGCTGGCTGTTGTATGACCTATTCATTACAAAATAAACTGAAGTAAGTGCGGCCACTAATGCTTGAAATTTGTGGGGCTTTTTAGAAATATCTTTACTTCTGAGTATGACCTAAAACATCGATGGACGGACAGACAGATGGAAGGACAGACAGACGTGGAGATGGATTGTTCAGGGGGGATATTCAGTAATAGTTTTCCACTATATAACGCCATGTATGCCTTCAAGTTTACTTTTTGATTTGCTTGATCTGACGTTTTGTGTGCCCCTTGCATGGAAAAAAATGGGAACTGTGGTTCTTGTGAGTGTCTTTGCAGATGCACGGAGGACACATTTAAAAGGTGTCGTTTCAACGCAGGCCCGCCTTCAGGTAGAAGGAATTCCTTCATAACTTCAAAGTTATGTTAAGGGAGTTGTAATTTAAAGCCTGATTAATAATTACCGAAGTTTGAATCTGAGCTGGAGAAAGTTTTCCTACCAGGTATAATGATTGGTAAATAGATAAGTTTTCAAAAGGGTGTGTGATAGAGGGCGGTACTGATAATATTGGAGGTAGTACACCAAAAACAAAATTCAGAATATAATTTTTGACTGTTTGTTAACCTGCAGGCGTGTATCACGGGGTGTGGATACTGACGTTCCAAAATGGTCCTTAGGTGGCTCTAAATACGGCAAAACTATACATAGGCATGTGCAAAGAAATAAATAGATGTGGGAACTCCTTTCCTAAATCAATTCATTCAGGAAATATAGGGGGTGACCGTTGCAACAATAAATGCAGGATCCAAAAAGTTACCAAAACAGGGAGGATCAAGTATGGTCAATAGAAAAAGGAGATGGTGGGCTTAATTACAAGTGGGCCCCAAAGATAAAATTCTGCTTAGAGCTGGGAGTGTGTCAACAGATTCTCTGACCTGAGCTTTGGATCTTCACTGCTCCTCTAGAGTTATCATGGACCCCTCGGCTGCTTCTCTTATCAATGCTCTCCTCGCAGCATGTCTGTTTGGGTGGATAACCAGGCCTTGCTTAGTTTGCAGCTGTGCCATACTCTTTCAGTTTTACTATAAAGGATTAACTGTGCTGTGTAGGATGTTCAGGCTTGGAACATTGTTTTATAACTCAACCATGCCTTAAATGTCTCCACAAACTTTAGTCCTGACCCTTCCAGTGTGTTCCTTCATGATGCGGTTTCTTCACTAACCTATGGCGCCTTCACAACACAACTGTATTTATGCTGAGATTAAATTACATGCAAGGGGATAATTGCTAATAAGGGGACTTCAAAAGACAATTTGTTGTTCCATTTGTTTTTGGAATCTCCGAGAAGGGAGCTCAATACATATGCACGCCCCATATTTCAGATTTCTATCAGTAAAAAAAAAAATTCAAACCTTGTATGAAACCTGGCACTGCCATTGGTGTATCAGTGTGACTAACCCCGTAATTCCACATCCTCCGCTCCTGTACGTGTTCCAGATCGCCTCCGTGAGTCTGTGAAAAGCAAAGCCTGCTACATCCGCGGTTACTCCGTCTAGCTCCGCTCCGAAGTTCCTTGGAGCCCAAGGAGAGCATGTGCGATCATTGTCGTTACAATCAGAATGCAAATCTATTTGGAGAGGATTACCATGTTTCCAATTAAATGTTGAAATGACAAACATGCTTCTTTATTTGGAGCAAAAACAGAGGTTTGCATGCAGTATTTAAATAAAACATATAACTTTATTGTAAATATTTAAAATATATATATATTTTATTTGTTTAACGATTTCTCTTTACACTATTTAACAAACCAGAAGTTATTGGCATTCTTTTCCCTGTTTGCTACAATTGGAGTTGTGGAGCCTGATGGACCGCATTGGAACAGAAAATTGGAGTTGCTCTGTATTTGATGGAGAGCGGGTCCGCTGACAGTGACGTACAGAGTAGTCATGGAGAATGTGCAACGGTTCTCATTAATTAACATCACAATGTAGTAGCTCCGTTGGTCAGACGTGATACGAATGGAGCAAGCACGGCGGGTGTGGAATCTGGGGGTAAGTCTGTCAGGATAATGCACCGCATCACAAAGCTCAAACAATCTCAAACTGGTTTTCACAGTCACTGGTTCTCAAACTACTAGAGAACCTTTGGAAATGTGGATGACTGGGAGATTCACATTGTTAATCAGCAGCAACAATGTGAAGTTATCATGTCATCATGAAGCAAAATATCTTAGGAACTTTTTCTATACCTTGTTGGATCTATACCTCAAAGAATTAAGGTAGTCTGAAGTCAAAAGGGGGTTTGGATCAAGTACAAGCAAGACATACCTAATAGAGTGGCATGTGAATGTATATGTTTCCTTTTATGTGTTTTTTTTTTATCTTATTTCCTTTAAACCACTTTTAAAGCACAGAGGAAGTCTCCAGATGTTTTAATATTTATGCAGAAGCATCAAAAACTCTACAGGCTTCACACAAAGCCTAACTGTAACTGATTTGTTTGTTTGAACCCAAGCTGTTAGATCACAAATGAACCCAAGGGCTCAGACAAAGAAACACAGCGTGGGACAGAGTGCACACGCTATTTCCAGCGTTATTTGTAGAGGTGTTTTGATCACCAAATAGTATAGCTCATTCTCTCACGCTGCTTGAT
This sequence comes from Fundulus heteroclitus, assembly GCF_011125445.2. Taxonomy (NCBI): domain Eukaryota; kingdom Metazoa; phylum Chordata; class Actinopteri; order Cyprinodontiformes; family Fundulidae; genus Fundulus; species Fundulus heteroclitus. The sequence continues at coordinate 20,223,538 of NC_046371.1, forward strand.
GCATTTTCTGTGCATGTGCAAGATGTTCTATTTGATTGTGTCAGTGGGAGCATTTGCATATTTCTTCTCGGCCTTCCCCGGCTGCTCTTGTCACAGAGCACAGCTTACTGTATCTGACAGTGTGAGTTGATTATGGCGGAGTGTTTCTCTTAAGCGCTAACCCCGCAGTCATGAATACGCAGTGACCTCCAACTGCCTCCTCCATGCATTAGAATAAAAGTTGACATTGTGCGTTTCATGCTTCTGTTCCACGCTCTTCCACCATTCCCTTCGGCTGCCACCTTTTCTTACTAACTTTCCCCATCTGTTAAGCGATGCGTTTTTTTTTTTTTTTGTGCTGCTCTCTTAGAGTGCAGATAGAAGCGATAGGCAAAAACTTTAAAACGATGTACAAGGAGGAAAGTTGTGTGAAACTGCAGTGTCAGCAACGTCACACTTCCTGTCCTCCAACCCTCCTCCGTCTCTTCCTCTCTCACGTATCACTCAAGGTAACATCAAAAGCGTGATCACTCGGTGACTATCAGGACTTTTGCTCCCACTCATGTTTGCTTGGCTCCATTCACACACCAACCCCTTCAGCGTTCCATCTTACCTGCATTTCTGTTTCATTTGGTGGAGCTTCTTCTTTCTAGCAGCTTTTCTTTACCCAGATCTTTTCATGAGCCAGGATTTCTGCCAAGGCTTTGAGAAAGCCAACGCAGCCTAATCTGTAACCTTTGACAAGGGAGAAACGGCGGCGTCCTTAAGATACTTTGCGGTGAGATGTTACCCCCATGGCACCTAAAGGGGATGCAGACTGAGACTTAAAGTGGAGAAACAGTCTGGAGGAGATGAGGTACCTTATTAAAATGAACACAGGAAGGGAAATGATGATGTTTAAACTTACTTTGAAGCCCCAAACTGGTAAATAAATGATGTGCTCAAGAAGACTCAAGAAACGGCTGTGGTTCGTACACCTGCGGCTCAATGCTTAAATATTCATTTCCTGTCAAAGTCACACACACACACACCCACACTTTAGGAATGTGTATGCAGCTTCTAGGAGTGAGTTTGAGGCAATATTGAATTAAGGAAGCTTTGCAGCTCACCAGCTGCTGCCTTCATGTAGATCAGACATGAAAAAAAGGAAGAAAATGTGGGATATATTTTACCTTCTAATGATCAATTCCAAACATCTTTAAAATTAGCCTCATTGGTGGACACAACACTTGCAGAAGTAGCAAAAGCCCTCTGTGCTTTTATCAGCTCTCTTACGTTTCTTTCATCCCCGCAGCATCGGTGATGGTCCTGAGATTAGTGTCAGATGTGTTAGCTAAACTTCTCATTTGGCTGGAAAGGAGGGGGAGACGACTCTAATTTTATTTATTTATCTCAGAGAGTAACTGCAGCTGAAAGAAAGGGGAATTTTCAAAGCACATATTCCAAGTATTTGAAAAAAGAAGCTAAATGAGGCAGGGATTTCAACAACACTTTAAGTAGTAAGCATGGAGTTTCAGGCAATTGCACCCATTCAGAAACACACATAATGACAGTAGCAGATGTTGGGTGTTTTATTTTATGCTGGCTAAGCGCTATGAATGAGCTTTTAAATTTTGATGAGGACAGATGAAACACTCTCAGAACTGTTGAGATTTTTTTCTTTTACCAAAATGTTCGGGTTATGCTGTTGTGACAAAAGTTTTTTTAGTTTTAACCAAACAGATTAGCATTGGGACCCAGTTTGTTGGACAAAAGAAGAGGCTACAGCAAATTTGTTTTCTGTTATCTTTTTCTACTTTATCATTATAGCTTTTCAGTATATTTCTTCTCTGTGCCGGATTTATTTTTAAAAACTATAACCTACAACATGCTACATTAAAATGGAAAATATTCTAATCATAAACATGTAAACTTTTTCTCTTCTATTTCCCTACTATCTACATTAACAATCTGAATAGACCAAAAAGAGAAAATAGTAATAAAAAAACCCTCATAAGGATTAATTGATAGGATTAATTTGCTCTCGTTGGATGGAGATGTGAATATTAGATGTCCGGACTGCAGCTGGGAGGGACTGCTATGACAGGACTCAGCTGACTGTGGCTGCTTTGAAATGGGGGAGGTGCCTGCGACCCATCAAGAAGAGTATGTATGGTAAGTTGGGTACATGGCAATAGATACTTTTGCTATTGTCTTTTTTATATTTAATTTAACCTTCATTTATACATGCTGTCCCACTGAGATTCAATATCTCATTCACAAGAGAGACCCAGTTTGAAAACACAAGCACAGGAGCAATACAAACAATGAAAACATTTGACTGAAATTAAACAAGCAGGTGCAATATGATGTAAAAATAAGGTGGGTGGTTTGATGATCCATTAAGTCGCTGTAGATAGCAACAACACAGCGCACACAGTCGTAAAGTCAATGCAGACAGGGAATAGTTACTATAATGTAATTTAGCCGTTTGCCAGTTCACGTCTTATTTGACATTAATAACGTTATTGAACTGTGCTACTGTTGTTAGCACTATTACCTTGCAGTACCTAGGTCCTGGGTTAAACTCCAAGCCAGAAATCTCACAACTAATGGGAATAGAGACCAAAATGCAAGCATAGATATGGATTGTAATGAAAAGTACCATGGAAATAAGGTATCAGACAAGTGTTTATATTGAGGAGATTCATAGGTGGAATGCTAAACCTATGAATCCTATAAACATGACAGCTGTGAGGGAAGAAGGGATATAGGAACCTCAGAGAAAAATAGATACAGATGATAAAATAACAGGGAATTCGGGGAACTCAGGGAAATAGCAAAACTTCAGGGATGACACACAAAACTTAAAGGAGCTATAAGTAATACTGACACGTTGTGGCTCAAATCAGTACAACAGTTTGCCAATGAGGAGAATTTAATATGCCGTTATTAAAAGGCGTGAAACCCTTCTGAAATTTTACTAACACAGGATAGGTATATTATTCAATTCAATTCAATTTTATTTATATAGCGCCAGTTCATGAAACGTCATCTCAAGGCACTTTACAAAGTCAAGTTCAATCATATTATACAGATTGGGTCAGATTTTACAGATTGGTCAAAAATGTCCTATATAAGGAAACCAGTTGATTGCATCAAAGTCTCGACAAGCAGCATTCACTCCTGGAGAAGCGTAGAGCCACAGGGAGAGTCGTCTGCATTGTCCATGGCTTTGCAGCAATCCCTCATACTGAGCAAGCATGAAGCGACAGTGGGAGGAAAAACTCCCCATTAACGGGAAGGAAAAACCTCCAGCAGAACCAGACTCAGTATGAACGGTCATCTGCCTCGACCGACTGGGGGTTAGAGAAGACAGAGTAGAGACACAACAAGACAGACAAACAAGCACAGAAGCACACATTGATCCAGTAATCTGTTCTACATTAAATGGTAATAGCGGGTGATCTGTCTTCCCTGGATGATGTCACAGCTAACAGAACGCCAGACCAGGTGTACCTACTATGAAGAGAAAAGAGAGAGAACAAAAAGTTAAAAGCTGCAAGCAATGCAAAACTGGTGAACAGTAGAACTCAGCAGAGTGAGAAAAATAGGCTCTGATGTCCTCCTTTAGCCTAAGCATATAGCAGCATAACTATAGAGGTAGCTCAGGGTAACATGAGCCACTCTAAAATATATATTATTATAAATTAACAGAATACAACATAATGTATATTATGTTGTATTCTGTTCTCTTTCTGGTCTGCTTCTCTTACTGGCTTCCATGTTAGCAGGCTGCTGCTCTTTTGCCAAGATAAACTACCAAATGCTGCGCTTTGTTTTGGGAACCCTGCAAAATCTCATAAGATTGGCTGAGAAACCAGGAAGTAAACACGGGCTGCACTCTGAAACAAAGTCGTTCTGGACCGTACCTCTAGGTTAGAAATGAAAAACGTCCATCTTGGGTGACAAATGAGAATGATTTAGGTTGATTTGACAGTAAATATCTTACTTATGGCTCCTTTAAAGTCCAACGAACAATGACTTGGCATACGGTGGAGTTCTACCTTTGCATCAGTGTTAATTCGCAGAGCTAGATCAGTTACATTTTGTCCATAGTGTTTTGACTAAAATGTGGTGTTAAAAATAGTTTCAGTGCCAAATTAGGCATATTTTGGTCGCGGCCTAGATGCAGCTGATTAAATTTACAGAAAATGTACATAATTAAAATATGAAGTAATAAATAAATGCAGTTTTTAGGAACTTTTACTTATTCAAGCAACATCCCTTTTTTTTCACTGAGTTAAAATATTTATGTTGGGATGCGATGGAATTTAAGTTTTGTCCAGAAATGCACAACAGGATTTTTTTCTTTTTCTTTTTTTGGATCAGCTGTTTTTGATAAAGTTTTAAAACCAGAAAATCCCAAATAGAATTTGTATTGTTAAGTTTGCTATTAAATGTGAAATGTTCCCATCACTTTTTTTCTTGCTTCTCTGCATCTACTAGCTTTTTGTATTATACTTGCCAAGAATTCTACTCTATTGTATTTCAGTTCAATCTCTCAAGAAAAATCAAGTCTTATTTGTTATTTTTCAGCTCATCTTTCCACTAAAACAAAATTAGATGTGATTGGATTTTCTCTCCATATAATGTTTTATATGATGCCCATTATTTTTTGTCATGGTTATCTTGATTCCACTCAAATTTCTTAGAACTTTATCTTTTTTTGTCCTGACAAAGTTTTGCAAAAAATCTGAAAATAAATATCAACAAAATTTCCAGTGCCCTGCATGACTGATTTCTCTCCACTTACACTGGCTTCCACCAAAAGTCCAAAAACATATATTTTAGCTTAGATGGCCTCTCCTAATTGTCCTTTAATAGGTTAGACCCATAAGCTTACTGTGTTGTATCTAATCAACAGTGGCCTTGACAGCTAAATGTAACAAAATTGCATAATTTTCACCCTAGAACTATTTTAAGAGTGTAGATTTGAATGCAGTCATATTTTTCCTTTGACATTAACAAGCACCAAAATAGTACAAACAATCCAAAAACAAAAGTAACTAATTTCAAGGCACTTTAAAACAACTATGTTACTATAGTTTTATGTCACAATTATTGTTATACTTCACTCTGCTGATTGGTCTTTGTATCTGACTGCTAATTAGACCATCTCTTTAAAAACTGCTCTACTTTGTATTGACTCCTGTTCCTTCTCATTTCTTCATTTCAATTTTCCTTTGTCTATTCGGCTCTATCCTGAGCCTTCTCGCTCCGTAGTCAGCATATGTTTCAGAAAGTCCTTCAGGGCTTTTTTTTCTGTCAGCCTGAGTACAGATATTTCAGCACCTTGATTTCAGCGTAATTACATAAGGATAACTGATGACTCTCACTGAATGCATTTCTTTCTTCCTTCCTGTCAGCCCCATCAGGAATAGGACCCGAGGCATAGCAATCACTCACTATCTCTCCTTTGCAGACGGGCACCAGAATCTTTACAAAGTTTATGAGTAAAGACAAAAAGAGATTTTTTTTTTCCTTTCTTGATTGCACAGTTATTATACAAGAATAACTCTCCCTAAATGCATTCCACTTTCTTTCTGTCAAACTAAAAGGAAAAAGACCTGGGGCACAGCAATCACCTGCTACTGCACTGCACCACAGGGAGGTGCAACTATTTAAAAATTGTGCAGCTATTCTTTTTTGATACTTCTCTCAGCATTTAAGTTTCTGAATCAAGACAGGGACTTTGGCCTAGTATACGTGCTATTTTTGAAATCTCTACTTTGTAATCGTCACACAGATATATAGATGCTCACCAGGGAATTACCAAAGGGCAACTGTTTTACAACGCTTGACAGTGAGCAGCTCCTCTGGGACAACCGTGAATTACTCATTGGTACTTTAAAGCAGCTGTAAAGAGAAAGCTCATTTAGATTTTGTGCTTAAAGCTAAGTTCCACACATCTAAGAAACAGCTGCATTAATTGCTTGTACAAACTAATTTGAGTATTGTTATGAAATAAAAGCCAATAGTATCAGTATCTATCCTGAGTTTGGTGTCTACATAATGCTGACAGGTTTATAACAACAGAAAATTTAAACCAAACGGCAAAAAAATAAATACAAAATAAAATAAAGCTGAATGATTAGATTTAAAACTGTCTTGATCCTTCAGGTAGAAAAAAAACCTTTAAGCTCCAATTTTAACTTTCAATTGTCCAACTGCATGACCATGCACTGGTAAAATTAATGCAAGAAATGGGGAGCTACAACAGTGCAAATTTGCATATGCAGAAGGAGCAAACGCCTTAAAATGTTAATTATACAGTAGGACAGAAGTAAATATCACAACTAAAAGTGTATATACACGTACTGTAGTTTTTCTGATTCACATTTCAGCTAGCTTTTACATGAAGTTAGAAAAGTACATCCTCAACCCTTTGGTTCAAAAGTCCTGAACAGTGATTATTGCAACCATTTTGGCAGGTTATAGTTGTGGTAAGCTTGTTCAGTAATCTATACATCATTGGAGTTACTGACGAAGTTGCCTTCTCGTTGGAGATTAAAGGTCATCATAATCACCTGTCTTCTAATAATGAATTATGTGCTGCTGATGTTCACATATTTCAATATGTGTGAGACTAAAGAAATATAACACTTCTCTTGACCTTTATACCTGCAACAGCTGAAGCTTGAATCTATTATATATATTGGAGCTAAATTTGCCCATGACCTACTATGACAAATGTTTGTACCCATTGTGGTTGTCACAATACTAAGATTGTCAACTCAAGAATCAAAAAGCTTTATTGTCATTATGTCTCACCATAATGGTGATGAGGCTGACACTGGCTCAGGATGCACATAATTACACAACAAGACATAATCTTCTGCTATAGACTGACGACCTGTCCAGGTTGTACCTGCCCATTGACAGCTGGAGATAGGCACCAGCACCCCTTGCGACGCCACAAGGGATAGACGTGGTAGAAAATGGATGGATGGATGGACATAATCTTTCCATTAAAAAACAAACAAACAAAAAAGCAACAACTAAAAAAACAAACAGTTGATTGCTATCCAACAGCAAGACTCCATGAGGGGCTTACTTGTGTGTACAGTCTTTTGCAGCTAATGGACTCTTTTCAAGTCAAAAAGTCAGAGAACAGTCTAAAACCCTGTCTAATAAGTTTAGTTATAGAATTGTGTTATATGAATGGATGTCTAAACAGACAGTCCTTGAGAGATTGAAGTGTGAAAATACAGATTTGCAAATGAGAGACAGTGTAAACGATTGTATAAATGATTTTCCTCGGATCGGAAACCTGTGTAACAACTAGTGTGTTTGTAACATGAAACAGATTTTGAACAGGGCTCATGGTTTGTTGAATTTCATCAGAGGCCGATAGCCGTTACACTATGACCTCCTTCGTCTTGCAGGTGTTCAGGATGAGGGTGTTCCTGGAGCACGATTGCGTCAGATTGTGGACCTTGTCTCTGTAGCGGGTCCCATCGTTGTTGGAAATGAGACCCACCACAGTGGTGTCGCCCGTAAACTTCACAACAATCCTTGTGGGGTGGATAGCAGAGCAGTCGTGGGTGAACAGGGTAAAGGGAGCATGGCTGAGGACTCAACCCTGCGGCGTTCCAGTGTTGAGGATCAGTGGGGCAGATGTGCGTTTCCCAATCCTCACCACCTTGGGCCTGTTGATGAGGAAGTCACTGATCCAGGAGCAGAGCAGTATGGATAATCCTAGGTTGTAGAGCTTCAGGGCCTGCATGTGCGGGAGCATGGTGTCAAAGGCTGAGCTGAAGTTCACAAATAGTATCCTAACATAAATTTTAGGATGCTGCAGATGAGTCAGAACCATGTGAAGTGCCGGCGCGACAACCTCCTTTGTAGAGTGATTCTCCCTGATAGCGAATTATAAGCTGTCCAGGCCAGCGTAGATGGTGTCCTTGAGGTATTTCAGGAGGATTGTCTCGAAACTCTTCATGATGACAGTGGTCACATCAAGAGGACAGCAGTCATTCAGGCAGGTGATGGTTGTTTTTTTGGAAACAGGCACAAAGATGGAGGATTTCAGGTAGGCAGGGTCCTAAAGAGCTGCAGGGAGTGGTTCAAGATGTCCAGAAAAACCCTGCAAGCTGGTCAGCACATGATTTTAGCATCTGACCTGACACCATGTGTCATCTTGCAGCCTTGTTGATACTGACCTTCTTTAAGGAGGAGTGTGACAGTAATGTAACAGCAGCACCTTCTCTTGCAAACATGCATATTTTAATGTAATTCAACTCGATTAAACTTCTCCATTACTTTTTTTATAACACAAGATAACATATACCAATGGAAGCAGACCTCTATCTCAAGCTGTATATGTGCTCTTTAATATTTATTTCAAAAGCTTACTGAGTTTTAAAGTGGCAGAATGTTGTTGTTGTTGTTATAAGCATCATTTTTAAATAATTTAATTAAGAGTGAACAGATGAATTATACACAGCGTGATTATTTCTGCTAATATTGCTGATTATGGCATACAGCTAATAAAAAAATCAGTTTCTCAGAAAGTTTATATATTAGTCATATATAAATTAGATTATCACTGAAAATTGTATGCATTTTAGTTTTTCAATTCACTAAGGGGAACACATTATATAGATTAATCACCTACAGAGTAGTGTTTTCAAGCCTCATACAAACATCATAGGGGTGTATCTTCTGACCTATTGAACATGAATATACAGCGCACAAGACCAATAAAAATTACTTGTAATACAAAAGTGTTTTAGCATGTCCATGTAATAGCCTATACAATTAATTCAATTCAATTCAATTTTATTTATATAGCGCCAGTTTATGAAACATGTCATCTCAAGGCACTTTTCAAAGTGAAATTTAATCAGATTATGCAGATTGGTCAAAACAATTTCCTATCTAAGGAAACCCAGTAGATTGCATCAAGTCTTAACAAGCAGCATTGACTCCTACTGAAAGAGCGTAGAACCACAGGGACAGTCGTCTGCATTGTTGATGGATTTGCAGCAATCCCACATACTGAGCAAGCATGAAGCGACAGTGGAGAGGAAAACTCACCTTTAACGGGAAGGAAAAACCTCCAGCAGAACCAGGCTCAGTGTGAACAGTCATCTGCCTCGACAATGAAGACAGCCGACTTGACAGCTTTCCAGCAAACAGTTAGTGACATTCAACATAAGGTAAGCCCTAAAAGGCCACTGCTGTTGATGGAGGCCTGTAGGCAAGCATATTAATGATAATATGGCAATACCCCTTTTTAACCGTGCCGAGACCAGTCCGAGCTCGGTTATCGAAATAACTATCCAGTGTAAATGGAACACAAACTGAACTGAACCGAGCCAGACACAACCGGACCGCGCTAAATGCAGACCAGTTCCATGTGTGGGCTCGGCCCGGTTTTTTCCTGGCTTGGTTCTCTAATAACAAAGAGCGCATGAGCAGCCCGCTTTATCTCCTTACAGCCAGCTGACATTTCAGACATTCATAAAAATACTAGCTTCCCTACCGTTACACACGGTTTCCAGTGATGATTCTGCTTGGCGTGTGATGAACCTCAACATCTGTCGTTGTTTCCTGCGTCTGTGAGCCCTGATTAGACGTTCGTTTGTCTTATCCACTTCCCAAAAGCCGACTTTGTCAAGTAAATTCACCAAAAGTTGCCATCTTTGCCTGACTCTCCGCAAACACCGAAATATCATAATAATAACCAAGCATAACTTCCTGAATGTTACGGGCGCCGCCATTTTGATTTGCTTGAGTCCCTCCTTCAATCCTAGAGAGCATTAGAACCGCAGATCGTCACTAGGAGGCGAGGAACCAAGGAACCGAGACAGCGTGATGTGTAAACGGTCATCAGAACCAACCTCGGCTTGGTTAACTGATCCAAGCTCAGACCGAGCTCGGCATGGATCGGTTTCACAAGGGTAGTGTAAATGGGGCTAATGTGTGGACCATGGCTTGAGTCAGTGCTTCAAGAGCCACCACACGTAGACCTGTAGGACATGGGCTATAACTATCGCATTCCTTGTGTAGAGCCATTCCTTAATCATAAACAATGTCAGATGCATCTTACATGGTGTAAGCTGAAAACGGAATGGACAGTAGCTCAGTATTCCAAAGACCTTTGCTCAGATGAAAGTCAATGCCCATTTGATTTGGAAATCTAGGTCCCAGAGTCTGGTGGAAGAGTGGAGAGGGATATAATCCAAGTTGCTTGAGATTCAATGTGAAGTTTTCACGGTAAGTAATGATTTGGAGTGCCAAGTTATCTGCTAGCCTTGGTCTTCTGTGTTTTATCATTTACAGCTGACTAGCAGCAAACCTTACAGCATTTCATACTTTCCTATGATTACAAGCTCTATGGAATTGCTGATTTCATTCTGCAGCAGGCGATAGGACCTGCCAGCTCAACTGCAAGTACCAATAACTGGTTCAATGACCAGGCCATTACTGTGCTGACTGGTGAGGAAACAATAATTTTAATAATAACTTAATATGCTCTATAAGATAGACTTTTTAGACCAACATTTTTGTGATAATAGTCATTAGTCATATATTTTATTGGTCAATTGAAATATTCTACTTTTTTGACAAATAAATGGGGGTTTCATTAGCTTCAAGCATAAAATAAAATAAATATTAATAAAAAAAAACATTGTAAATATATCTGTGTGTGTGTGTGCAATGAATCTATTTAAAAGTTAACTATACAGTCTGAATTTGATTAATTAAATAAAAATTTTTTCATAATATTCTTACATATTAAGAGGCACATGTTCAGCGCTGCTGTTCACACTTGCACTTGATAGCAGGATATTTTTTGCAAGAGGTATGCTTTCAAAGCAGCAAATACATTGGAGAGTGCAGAAGCGAGCTCAGCAGCCTCAATGCCGAAAACAGACAGGGGAAATTGCTGTATTTATGTTGCATCGCCTCAAGAATAGTGAATTAGGTGTCCTGATGACTATTTTTGTGTTGATATCAAGACCACATTTATCTAAATCTATGCCCACTGTTGATGGCAAGTGGAAGGCAGCAGATGAGCATAAAAAGCCGCTCTTCTTGCCAGCAGGCACACTTGCAAATAATAGTGTTGAATTGATCTCACATTTTCGTATAGCTGATCTTGCAAACATTTTAGAAGGGTCCCATAAGAAAACATCTGAAAGAAATTCAGTCAATGCTGTGGACATTTTTGTTCTATGCCACTGCTTTATAATATGCTTATAACCATTCATAAACACGGTGCATGTGTAAAAACCTTTTTTATTTTGGTAAGGATGGGTTGAATGTGAAAGACATTTTAGTCCTATGGCGGGCACTCAGAATAAATTGTGGGAACTCAGAATGAATTCAGAAAACAAACAGAGACCCTTTGTAATATCTCTTCTTAGGGACACATCTAAGCTCAGCATGTGCAGAAACCCACTGCTGCACCAGCAGAGGGCCTCACACCAGGGCCTTGATTTAATCATTGCCCAGCAAGGGTAGAGGCCAAGCAGGCAACAAAGCTGCCCTCCAGCCTTCTATCCTCCTGCCATCAATGCACCCTGTAGGTTGACCCAGGAGAGCCCAATCCCTCCCCTTCCACTCTCCACCTGGGGTGTTTGAAGATGAGAGGAACTGTGTGTAGAGGGAAGGGAGGACCAGGAGGCGGAGAGGCAGATGAAACCGAGGTTGTTTTCTTTGAACTGCTAATCACTGCGTTTAAAGTTGACCCCGCTTCCTGTCTCTCTTTCAGTGTTTAGCTCATTAAAATACACACCCTGATAAAAAGATTTGGGTGTGAGTTCACCATGAACCCATCACAGAACGCTTCCTCTTTTCAGGCTAAATACTGAAGTCTCAACTCTAGACAGAAAGAAGACGTTTGCTGAGTGATGACATGAAAAAAAAGTAGATGCAATTGCTCGGTTTTAAGGGTGTGCTGTCAATAATTTTAAATGTGCTGCTTTTCAAACTTTTTGAGGTTGTTGTAGAGTTAAACTAATAACTTGTGTGCAATTTTATTTAACCAGACTCACCCACAAAGCTCCATAAATAAACTCAATCTGTACTAAATTAAGATCTATAAGTATTATAATTAATAAAGACCATTCATTGGAGCAAACACATCATTATATTTATCTTACGATTGTGCTATGAAATATTTATAGAGCATTAAAATCAGTAACATTTTCATGCCTTAGCTGACACAACAGTACATCACACTGGCAACACAAATTCTCATATGACAAACAAAACTGTGATGACAAACTCACTCATAAAGCGCATTTTCAGCAACTACGCCAGCATGCATGCTGTTGGAATTTAGAGGGACACCAAAGGACTTTAGAAAAGAAAATATCTGGTACCACTGCTAAATACAGCCCTTACTTCCCTGAAACTTAGAGGTTACTATTTGGAACTTATCTTCTAAGACTTAATGGGTACTTTGTTGGAACTCACTTGCTACTATTCAAAACTCACTAGTCTTGTCTTGAACTTAGTACTTGTGCATTAGTTTTTGAAGTTTACCAGCTCCTTTCCTGGAACCTTCTTCAAACTTACCAGGTGCTTTTTGTGAACTTTGCGGAATTTAGCAGGGATCCTCCAGGGACTTTCATTGAACTTGCTAGTTAGTTTTCTGGAACTTATGGAGTCCTTTCCAGGAACTTAAAAGATACTACACTGATAAAAATATTCTGCTTGATTTACTTAAAAAAATATAATGAATTTTTTTGCATAATTTTATTACGTAGATCCAACAAGACTATTCTTTGTAGAAACTACTTATTTTTTCTGTTTGTTAAAATAAAATGTTCACATAAAGTTAACTTAATTTTAGCATTGCTCTAGTCATGTTTGTGTGTGTTGGATCTACATAACTTTAAGAGTTCTAAATGTGTACTTTTGTCTGAATCCAACTTAATTTTTACATTTCTAAATG
>NC_046371.1:20236968-20335330 GCF_011125445.2 Fundulus heteroclitus
GGAAACCGCGTATAACGTCACGGCAGGACAACACAGACAACGCTTAGAAAATAGAAATATTAAAGCCGCCTGCATGGCGGCCATTTTCTGTCTGAGGTGCTTGTTCTTTTTTTCTTCGTTGTCAATTAAAGCGGAACACGTCTGCTATTGCAAGGATACTGCCACCAAGTGGACAAAACTGTTATAGCCGACTAATACATATTTATATTGATTCCCACAAAATAAAAATAATAATACTAATAATATTTATTATTATTATTATTATTATTATTATTATTATTATTATTATTATATTTTTAATGGCAGTTGGCAATGAAACATCATTTATTTATTTAGCAGTGATACATTCTACATGACATTGCTATTTGAGTGGTCCTTTTCAGATTTGAAAGAGAAAATATAGGTATACACTCAAAAAACTGAAAAGGGCAATACATCCTGCTGCTACACACATCCACTACTCATTGATTTAAATTTTCTGTATATAAAATGTCCTTTTGGTTTGACCGCATTCCTGAGAAATACTTATACTTATATGTTTATCTTTTGTCTTCTGTTGCTACGAAATTTTGCTAAAATGTACATTGTGAATGTGCAGTTGAGTGACAATAAAGTCTGTCTAAGTCTTTCTAAATCAAATAACGTACAAAAAAACCTGAATGAATAAAAATCTATTTTATATCTTCTTTGTCTATATAGCTATTTGGTTAAAACACAAAAAAACAAAGTTTTTTTTAAAAAATATTATGATTTATATTCTCTGAGATTTTCATTGAGGCATTTGTATTTTTTTTTCGGGAAGAGTTTTATGTCTGTGAATCATTCAGTTGTAAGTCTGGTGATGTGAATTTGTTTGCACTTGCACATAAAAGGAAGTGCAGCTTCCAGACATTAGAAAACTGTTGGACCTGGCTGATTGTCAGAAAAATTGGCCCAAAAAAAAAAAAGATCTCAGATTAAACTAGATATTGGGTTTATGTGAGATTATTCAGCATCCGATAATCCTGTGTTAATCCTGAGTGTAAAACGTGGTATTTATCTAAAAGTTTGAAAAATCATAATCTAAATTCTTTAACAGAAAACAATTATCACTACTATTGCTAAAATAATATACTCAAATGATTTTTAGCCTGTGTTTTAAATACTGGTATTCATGTTTGTTTACTCTGATTTAGAGTTTGATTCATAAACTTCAAAAAAAGAAAATTAATTAAAAAAAATGAGCAAAAAACTTGTGAATTTTTTAGTCGTGTCCAACAGCTTATTGATCAAAAATATGATCACGTTTTGCCATTTAGCTATTTATACAAACAAATTAACAAGATACCTGTTGCTGCTTGTCTGCTCAATAGACATTGTTTGCCCTGCAATGCTGACAGGATGGGGGGAGGCACGCTCAGCTCTTCTACTACATCTTGATTGTGGCAAGGTCTTGCTATTTTCCTCCATAAAAAAAAATGAAATCGGGGACATTTGCAGGAGCAACTTTTGCTGGAGACAGGTAGTCCAAAACGGGGACTGTCCCCAGAAATCGGGGACTGCTGGTCACCCTGACATCATCATTTCATACCCCAGATTTAGGATACAAAAGGGATCCATCTTCCTCGGGTACTGAGCACGTATCAATTTGTACCAACCACGCAGGATATTCCATACCTGCTTAGAAACACAACAATTTCAAGTAAATTTTGTACGTTGGATGGAACAGAATGGCAACGCGTGGGTTCAAATTGACTCTGAGTCCCAAATGGCATTAAAGATATGCACATGCACATTTGAGAAGCACGCTTCCAGCTGGGTTTTAATCACAGGATGTTTTGCTGTGAGGCAACAGTGGTAACAACTACACCCCCGTTCAGCCCCAAAGTGAATGATGTTTTGCTTTTTAACCCAGTTGGGTTTCAAAGTACAACATTAAACACAAAGAAAGATAAAATGCACATTTGGTCTGATAAACTTTTATTTACAAAGTGTGAATATTGAATATAGCTAGCACCATCTTTTCACCCACATTCTATCCCTGCCTACATTGGGGTCATTCAAAACGCTCAAGCTGTTTATGAAGAATGATGAGCCGTCTTCTTGTCTCCTTTTTAACCCAAAAAATTTGGTTGGTAGAATTTTTTTTTAATGTGCTTTTGATAACGTCAGGTAGGGTGGAACAATGCTCTGGTCTTGTTGCTCAAAAGGTTCAGAGTAATGTGCGTACATCAAAGATGTGTTTCTAATTATTGCTGAAAATATTTGAAGCAAACAATAATGACAGAAAAATGTGACAAAAAATATTTAGTCCACGCAAAACTAGCATGCTTGGGAAAGCAGCCCCAGTTTGGGTGTATTCTGTAACATTTAACTCTTGATCCTGACAGTCTAAAGCCACTAACACTGTCTTAGCCTTGATCCCAGAAAGAAAAAATGAACCACATGTGTGCCATGATGTTCTTTTGTGTTTGAACAAGACACGCAAACCCATCTAAAAACCACTTGGAGGCGCTGCACCTCCTTGTAAGCAGAAAACAAACTGCGTTTAATTTGTGGCCAAGGTATGCTCATAGTTCACTGAGGTACACTGAGGTATAAATGCTAATGAAATACAATGACATTTCCTGATCCAGGGAATCTAAATCAGGCCAGAATGAATACAGATTACATCAATACTGTCTTCTCAGGTGTTGATCAAATTGTTCCTATTGTTTTTAACAAGAAGCTGTTGCCTTGCGACTCTTTCAGGTGAGTATTTGCATACCAGGAAACACAATTTAAGCTTTGTTAGCCATATATCACACATTGTTTACTTGCTCGTGATAGCATGGGGGGGACGTGATCAAAGGAAGCAGAGCCTGCCTGTCTTCTTTAAGGAGTGGCAGGAGCCGTGTTAAATTGCTCCCACTTGGATACTGTAATTGTGAAAGCAGGGGTATAGGAGCCGTGCTTTCTTTTGCATCGCTGAAAGAAACATCAGGGTTGAATAACCATGCTTATTAAATACCCACTAGGTGTCAAGAGGTAACAAAGATAGAAAAGAGAAGAAAAGAGGTGTTCTAATGGAAACACAAGAGGATCATGACATTCACCTTTTACTGAGGGTCTCAATTGATGCAAGGCTATAAACATTAGCTTGAGCAAAAATGAAGACATAATTGAACACCTTCCAGCATCGCCGTGTCACCCTGTTTATGCTAACTTTTCCGCTTTTACAGGGGTCAACTATTTTAGCATTTTTGATTTGACTCCCACTCATTGCTGCTATTTGTGTGCTTTTCTCTAAATCCCCTCTGCTTGCACAATGCATTATTTCTCCTTTTGCTGAAGAGGAATAACAAGGACACATGCATGATATGCTGGCCGTTGTATGACCCACTCATTACAAAATAAACCGAAGTAAGTGCGGCCACTAATGCTTGAAATTTGTGGGGCTTTTTAGAAATATCTTTACTTCTGAGTATGACCTAAAACATTGATGGACGGACAGACAGATGGAAGGACAGACAGACCCGGAGATGGATTGTTCAGGGGGGATATTCAGTAATAGTTTTCCACTATATAACACCATGTATGCCTTCAAGTTTACTTTTTGATTTGCTTGATCTGAGCACCTTCTCTGACGTTTTGCATGCCCCTTGCATGGAAAAAAATGGGAACTGTGGTTCTTGTGAGTGTCTTTGCAGATGCACGGAGGACACATTTAAAAGGTGTCGTTTCAACGCAGGCCCGCCTTGAGGTAGAAGGAATTCCTTCATAACTTCAAAGTTATGTTAAGGGAGTTGTAATTTAAAGCCTGTTTAATAATTACCAAAGCTTGAATCTGAGCTGGAGAAAGTTTTCCTACCAGGTATAATGATTGGTAAATAGATAAGTTTTCAAAACGGTGTGTGATAGAGGGTGATACTGATAATATTGGAGGTAGTACACCAAAAACAAAATTCAGAATATAATTTTTGACTGTTTGTTAACCTGCAGGCGTGTATCACGGGGTGTGGATACTGACGTTCCAAAATGGTCCTTAGGTGGCTCTAAATACGGCAAAACTATACATAGGCATGTGCAAAGAAATAAATAGATGTGGGAACTCCTTTCCTAAATCAATTCATTCAGGAAATATAGGGGGTGACCGTTGCAACAATAAATGCAGGATCCAAAAAGTTACCAAAACAGGGAGGATCAAGTATGGTCAATAGAAAAAGGAGATGGTGGGCTTAATTACAAGTGGGCCCCAAAGATAAAATTCTGCTTAGAGCTGGGAGTGTGTCAACAGATTCTCTGACCTGAGCTTTGGATCTTCACTGCTCCTCTAGAGTTATCATGGGCCCCTCGGCTGCTTCTCTTATCAATGCTCTCCTCGCAGCATGTCTGTTTGGGTGGATAACCAGGCCTTGCTTGGTTTGCAGCTGTGCCATACTCTTTCAGTTTTACTATAAAGGATTAACTGTGCTGTGTAGGATGTTCAGGCTTGGAACATTGTTTTATAACTCAACCATGCCTTAAATGTCTCCACAAACTTTAGTCCTGACCCTTCCAGTGTGTTCCTTCATGATGCGGTTTCTTCACTAACCTCTGGCGCCTTCACAACACAACTGTATTTATGCTGAGATTAAATTACATGCAAGGGGATAATTGCTAATAAGGGGACTTCAAAAGACAATTTGTTGTTCCATTTGTTTTTGGAATCTCCGAGAAGGGAGTTCAATACATATGCACGCCCCATATTTCAGATTTCTATCAGTAAAAAAAAATATTCAAACCTTGTATGAAACCTGGCACTGCCATTGGTGTATCAGTGTGACTAACCCCATAATTCCACGTCCTCCGCTCCTGTACGTGTTCCAGATCGCCTCCGTGAGTCTGTGAAAAGCAAAGCCTGCTACATCCGCGGTTACTCCGTCTAGCTCCGCTCCGAAGTTCCTTGGAGCCCAAGGAGAGCATGTGCGATCATTGTCGTTACAATCAGAATGCAAATCTATTTGGAGAGGATTACCATGTTTCCAATTAAATGTTGAAATGACAAACATGCTTCTTTATTTGGAGCAAAAACAGAGGTTTGCATGCAGTATTTAAATAAAACATATAACTTTATTGTAAATATTTAAAATATATATATATATTTTATTTGTTTAACGATTTCTCTTTACACTATTTAACAAACCAGAAGTTATTGGCATTCTTTTCCCTGTTTGTGGAGCCTGATGGACCGCATTGGAACAGAAAATTGGAGTTGCTCTGTATTTGATGGAGAGCGGGTCCGCTGACAGTGACGTACAGAGTAGTCATGGAGAATGTGCAACGGTTCTCATTAATTAACATCACAATGTAGTAGCTCCGTTGGTCAGACGTGATACGAATGGAGCAAGCACGGCGGGTGTGGAATCTGGGGGTAAGTCTGTCAGGATAATGCACCGCATCACAAAGCTCAAACAATCTCAAACTGGTTTTCACAGTCACTGGTTCTCAAACTACTAGAGAACCTTTGGAAACTTGGATGACTGGGAGATTCACATTGTTAATCAGCAGCAACAATGTGAAGTTATCATGTCATCATGAAGCAAAATATCTTAGGAACTTTTTCTATACCTTGTTGGATCTATACCTCAAAGAATTAAGGCAGTCTGAAGTCAAAAGGGGGTTTGGATCAAGTACAAGCAAGACATACCTAATAGAGTGGCATGTGAATGTATATGTTTCCTTTTATGTGTTTTTTTTTAATCTTATTTCCTTTAAACCACTTTTAAAGCACAGAGGAAGTCTCCAGATGTTTTAATATTTATGCAGAAGCATCAAAAACTCTACAGGCTTCACACAAAGCCTAACTGTAACTGATTTGTTTGTTTGAACCCAAGCTGTTAGATCACAAATGAACCCAAGGGCTCAGACAAAGAAACACAGCGTGGGACAGAGTGCACACGCTATTTCCAGCGTTATTTGTAGAGGTGTTTTGATCACCAAATAGTATAGCTCATTCTCTCACGCTGCTTGATGCATTTTCTGTGCATGTGCAAGATGTTCTATTTGATTGTGTCAGTGGGAGCATTTGCATATTTCTTCTCGGCCTTCCCCGGCTGCTCTTGTCACAGAGCACAGCTTACTGTATCTGACAGTGTGAGTTGATTATGGCGGAGTGTTTCTCTTAAGCGCTAACCCCGCAGTCATGAATACGCAGTGACCTCCAACTGCCTCCGCCATGCATTAGAATAAAAGTTGACATTGTGCGTTTCATGCTTCTGTTCCGCGCTCTTCCACCGTTCCCTTCGGCTGCCACCTTTTCTTACTAACTTTCCCCATCTGTTAAGCGATGCGTTTTTTTTTTTTTTGCGCTGCTCTCTTAGAGTGCAGATAGAAGCGATAGGCAAAAACTTTAAAACGATGTACAAGGAGGAAAGTTGTGTGAAACTGCAGTGTCAGCAACGTCACACTTCCTGTCCTCCAACCCTCCTCCGTCTCTTCCTCTCTCACGTATCACTCAAGGTAACATCAAAAGCGTGATCACTCGGTGACTATCAGGACTTTTGCTCCCACTCATGTTTGCTTGGCTCCATTCACACACCAACCCCTTCAGCGTTCCATCTTATCTGCATTTCTGTTTCATTTGGTGGAGCTTCTTCTTTCTAGCAGCTTTTCTTTACCCAGATCTTTTCATGAGCCAGGATTTCTGCCAAGGCTTTGAGAAAGCCAACGCAGCCTAATCTGTAACCTTTGACAAGGGAGAAACGGCGGCGTCCTTAAGATACTTTGCGGTGAGATGTTACCCCCATGGCACCTAAAGGGGATGCAGACTGAGACTTAAAGTGGAGAAACAGTCTGGAGGAGATGAGGTACCTTATTAAAATGAACACAGGAAGGGAAATGATGATGTTTAAACTTACTTTGAAGCCCCAAACTGGTAAATAAATGATGTGCTCAAGAAGACTCAAGAAACGGCTGTGGTTCGTACACCTGCGGCTCAATGCTTAAATATTCATTTCCTGTCAAAGTCACACACACACACACCCACACTTTAGGAATGTGTATGCAGCTTCTAGGAGTGAGTTGAGGCAATATTGAATTAAGGAAGCTTTGCAGCTCACCAGCTGCTGCCTTCATGTAGATCAGACATGAAAAAAAGGAAGAAAATGTGGGATATATTTTACCTTCTAATGATCAATTCCAAACATCTTTAAAATTAGCCTCATTGGTGGACACAACACTTGCAGAAGTAGCAAAAGCCCTCTGTGCTTTTATCAGCTCTCTTACGTTTCTTTCATCCCCGCAGCATCGGTGATGGTCCTGAGATTAGTGTCAGATGTGTTAGCTAAACTTCTCATTTGGCTGGAAAGGAGGGGGAGACGACTCTAATTTTATTTATTTATCTCAGAGAGTAACTGCAGCTGAAAGAAAGGGGAATTTTCAAAGCACATATTCCGAGTATTTGAAAAAAGAAGCTAAATGAGGCAGGGATTTCAACAACACTTTAAGTAGTAAGCATGGAGTTTCAGGCAATTGCACCCATTCAGAAACACACATAATGACAGTAGCAGATGTTGGGTGTTTTATTTTATGCTGGCTAAGCGCTATGAATGAGCTTTTAAATTTTGATGAGGACAGATGAAACACTCTCAGAACTGTTGAGATTTTTTTCTTTTACCAAAATGTTCGGGTTATGCTGTTGTGACAAAAGTTTTTTTTTAGTTTTAACCAAACAGATTAGCATTGGGACCCAGTTTGTTGGACAAAAGAAGAGGCTACAGCAAATTTGTTTTCTGTTATCTTTTTCTACTTTATCATTATAGCTTTTCAGTATATTTCTTCTCTGTGCCGGATTTATTTTTAAAAACTATAACCTACAACATGCTACATTAAAATGGAAAATATTCTAATCATAAAAATGTAAAGTTTTTCTCTTCTATTTCCCTACTATCTACATTAACAATCTGAATAGACCAAAAAGAGAAAATAGTAATAAAAAAACCCTCATAAGGATTAATTGATAGGATTAATTTGCTCTCTTTGGATGGAGATGTGAATATTAGATGTCCGGACTGCAGCTGGGAGGGACTGCTATGACAGGATTCAGCTGACTGCGGTTGCTTTGAAATGGGGGAGGTGCCTGCGACCCATCGAGAAGAGTATGTATGGTAAGTTGGATACATGGCAATAGATACTTTTGCTATTGTCTTTTTTATATTTAATTTAACCTTCATTTATACATGCTGTCTCACTGAGATTCAATATCTCATTCACAAGAGAGACCCAGTTTGAAAACACAAGCACAGGAGTAATGCAAACAATCAAAACATTTGACTGAAATTAAACAAGCAGGTGCAATATGATGTAAAAATAAGGTGGGTGGTTTGATGATCCATTAAGTCGCTGTAGATAGCAACAACACAGCGCACACAGTCGTAAAGTCAATGCAGACAGGGAATAGTTACTGCAGGTTTTTTTTTTGTAATTTATCCGTTTGCCAGCGCACGTCTTATTTGACATTAATAACGTTATTGAACTGTGCTACTGTTGTTAGCACTATTACCTTGCAGTACCTAGGTCCTGGGTTAAACTCCAAGCCAGAAATCTCACAACTAATGGAAATAGAGACCAAAATGCAAGCATAGATATGGATTGTAATGAAAAGTACCATGGAAATAAGGTATCAGACAAGTGTTTATATTGAGGAGATTCTTAGGTGGAATGCTAAACCTATGAATCCTATAAACATGACAGCTGTAAGGGAAGAAGGGATATAGGAACCTCAGAGAAAAATACATACAGATGATAAAATAACAGGGAATTCGGGGAACTCAGGGAAATAGCAAAACTTCAGGGATGACACACAAAACTTAAAGGAGCTATAAGTAATACTGACCCGTTGTGGCTCAAATCAGTACAACAGTTTGCCAATGACGAGAATCTAATATGCCGTTATTAAAAGGCGTGAAACCCTTCTGAAATTTTACTAACACAGGATATGTATATTATTCAAGTCAATTCAATTAAATTTTATTTATATAGCGCCAGTTCATGAAACATGTCATCTCAAGGCACTTTACAAAGTCAAATTCAATCATATTATACAGATTGGGTCAGATTTTACAGATTGGTCAAAAATGTTCCTATAAGGGAACCAGTTGATTGCATCAAAGTCCCGACAAGCAGCATTCACTCCTGGAGAGGCGTAGAGCTACAGAGAGAGTCGTCTGCATTGTCCATGGCTTTGCAGCAATCCCTCATACTTTGTTATTTTAGCTCATCTTTCCACTAAAACAAAATTAGATGTGATTGGATTTTCTCTCCATATAATGTTTTATATGATGACCATTGTTTTTTGTCATGGTTATCATGATTCCACTCAAATTTCTTAATACTTTATTTTTCTTTGTCCTGACAAATGTTTGCAAAAAATCTGAAAATAAAAATCAACAAAATTTCCAGTGCCCTGCATGACTGATTTCTCTCCACTTACTCTGGCTTCCACCAAAAGTCCAAAAACATATATTTTAGCTAAGATGGCCTCTCCTAATTGTCCTTTAATAGGTTAGACCCATAAGCTTACTGTGTTGTATCTAAACAACAGAGGCCTTGACAGCTAAATGTAACACCAAAGCACCAAAATAGCAGAAACAATCCAAAAACAAAAGTAACTAATTTCATGGCACTTTAAACAACTATTTTACTAGAGTTTGATGTTACAATAATTGTTATACTTCACTCTGCTGATTGGTCTTTGTATCTGACTGCTAATTAGACCACCTCTTTAAAAACTGCTCTACTTTGTATTGACTCCTGTTCCTTCTCATTTCTTCATTTCAATTTTCCTTTGTCTATTCGGCTCTATCCTGAGCCTTCTCGCTCCGTAGTCAGCATATGTTTCAGAAAGTCCTTCAGGGCTTTTTTTTCTGTCAGCCTGAGTACAGATATTTCAGCACCTTGATTTCAGCGTAATTACATAAGGATAACTGATGACTCTCACTGAATGCATTTCTTTCTTCCTTCCTGTCAGCCCCATCAGGAATAGGACCCGAGGCATAGCAATCACTCACTATCTCTCCTTTGCAGACGGGCACCAGAATCTTTACAAAGTTTATGAGTAAAGACAAAAAGAGATTTTTTTTTTCCTTTCTTGATTGCACAGTTATTATACAAGAATAACTCTCCCTAAATGCATTCCACTTTCTTTCTGTCAAACTAAAAGGAAAAAGACCTGGGGCACAGCAATCACCTGCTACTGCACTGCACCACAGGGAGGTGCAACTATTTAAAAATTGTGCAGCTATTCTTTTTTGATACTTCTCTCAGCATTTAAGTTTCTGAATCAAGACAGGGACTTTGGCCTAGTATACGTGCTATTTTTGAAATCTCTACTTTGTAATCGTCACACAGATATATAGATGCTCACCAGGGAATTACCAAAGGGCAACTGTTTTACAACGCTTGACAGTGAGCAGCTCCTCTGGGACAACCGTGAATTACTCATTGGTACTTTAAAGCAGCTGTAAAGAGAAAGCTCATTTAGATTTTGTGCTTAAAGCTAAGTTCCACACATCTAAGAAACAGCTGCATTAATTGCTTGTACAAACTAATTTGAGCATTGTTATGAAATAAAAGCCAATAGTATCAGTATCTATCCTGAGTTTGGTGTCTATATACTGCTGACAGGTTTATAACAACAGAAAATTTAAACCAAACGGCAAAAAAATAAATACAAAATAAAATAAAGCTGAATGATTAGATTTAAAACTGTCTTGATCCTTCAGGTCGAAAAAAAAACCTTTAAGCTCCAATTTTAACTTTCAATTGTCCAACTGCATGACCATGCACTGGTAACATTAATGCAAGAAATGGGGAGCTACAATAGTGCAAATTTGCATATGCAGAAGGAGCGAACGCCTTAAAATGTTAATTATACAGTAGGACAGAAGTAAATATCACAACTAAAAGTGTATATACACGTACTGTAGTTGTTCTGATTCACATTTCAGCTAGCTTTTACATGAAGTTAGAAAAGTACATCCTCAAGCCTTTGGTTCAAAAGTCCTGAACAGTGATTATGGCAACCATTTTGGCAGGTTATAGTTGTGGTAAGCTTGTTCAGTAATCTATACATCATTGGAGTTACTGACGAAGTTGCCTTCTCGTTGGAGATTAAAGGTCATCATAATCACCTGTCTTCTAATAATGAATTATGTGCTGCTGATGTTCACATATTTCAATATGTGTGAGACTAAAGAAATATAACACTTCTCTTGACCTTTATACCTGCAACAGCTGAAGCTTGAATCTATTATATATATATTGGAGCTAAATTTGCCCATGACCTACTATGAAAAATGTTTGTACCCATTGTGGTTGTCACAATACTAAGATTTCCAACTAAAGAATCAAGAAGCTTTATTGTCATTATGTCTCACCATAATGGTGATGAGGCTGACACTGGCTCAGGATGCACATAATTACACAACAAGACATAATCTTCTGCGATAGACTGACGACCTGTCCAGGTTGTACCTGCCCATTGACAGCTGGATATGGGCACCAGCACCCCTTGCGACGCCACAAGGGATAGACGTGGTAGAAAATGGATAGATGGATGGACATAATATTTCCATTAAAAAAACAAACAAACAAAAAAACAACTAAAAAAACAAACAGTTGATTGCTATCCAACAGCAAGACTCCCTGAGGGGCTTACTTGTGTGTACAGTCCTTTGCAGCTAATGGACTCTTTTCAAGTCAAAAAGTCAGAGAACAGTCTAAAACCCTGTCTGATAAGTTTAGTTATAGAATTGTGTTATATGAAAGGATGTCTAAACAGACAGTCCTTGAGAGATTGAAGTGTGAAAATACACATTTGCAAGTGAGAGACAGTGTAAACGATTGTATAAATGATTTTCCTCGGATCGGAAACCTGTGTAACCACTAGTGTGTTTTTAACATGAAACAGATTTCGAACAGGGCTCATGGTCTGTTGAGTTTTATCTTAGGCTGATAGCCGTTACACTATGACCTCCTTCGTCTTGCAGGTGTTCAGGATGAGGGTGTTCCTGGAGCACGATTGTCTCAGATTGTGGACCTTGTCTCTGTAGCGGGTCGCATCGTTTGTTGGAAATGAGACCCACCACAGTGGTGTCGCCCGCAAACTTCACAACAATCCCTGTGGGGTGGATAGCAGAGCAGTCGTGGGTGAAGAGGGTAAAGAGAGCATGGCTGAGGACTCAACCCTGCGGCGTTCCAGTGTTGAGGATCAGTGGGGCAGATGTGCGTTTCCCAATCCTCACCACCTTGGGCCGGTTGATGAGGAAGTCACTGATCCAGGAGCAGAGCAGTATGGATAATCCTAGGTTGTAGAGCTTCAGGGCCTGCATGTGTGGGAGCATGGTGTCAAAGGCTGAGCTGAAGTTCACAAATAGTATCCTAACATAAATTTTAGGATGCTGCAGATGAGTCAGAACCATGTGAAGTGCCAGCGTGACAACCTCCTTTGTAGAGTGATTCTCCCTGATAGCGAATTATAAGCTGTCCAGGACAGCAGTCATTCAGGCAGGTGATGGTTGTTTTTTTTGGAAACAGGCACAACAATGGAGGATTTCAGGTAGGCAGGGACCTAAAGAGCTGCAGGGAGCGGTTCAAGATGTCCAGAAAAACCTTGCAAGCTGGTCAGCACATGATTTTAGCATCTGACCTGACACCATGTGTCATCTTGCAGCCTTGTTGATACTGACCTTCTTTAAGGAGGAGTGTGACAGTAATGTAACAGCAGCACCTTCTCTTGCAAACATGCATATTTTAATTTAATTCAACTCGATTAAACTTCTCCATTACTTTTTTTTATAACAAAAGATAACATATACCAATGGAAGCAGACATCTATCTCAAGCTGTTCTATGTGCTCTTTAATATTTATTTCAAAAGCTTACTGAGTTCTAAAGTGGCAGAATGCTGTTGTTGTTATAAGCATCATTTTTAAATAATTCAATTAAAAAGTGAACAGATGAATTATACATAGTGTGATTATTTCTGCTAATGTTGCTGATTATGGCATACAGCTAATAAAAAAATCAGTTTCTCAGAAAGTTGATATATTGGTCATATATAAATTAGATTATCACTGAAAATTGTATGCATTTCAATTTTTCAATTCACTAAGGGGAACACATTATATAGATTAATCACCTACAGAGTAGTGTTTTCAAGCCTCATACAAACATCATAGGGGTGTATCTTCTGACCTATTGAACATGAATATACAGCGCACAAGACCAATAAAAATTACTTGTAATACAAAAGTGTTTTGGCATGTCCATGTAATGGCCTATACAATTAATTCAATTCAATTCAAGTTTATTTATATAGCGCCAGTTTATGAAACATGTCATCTCAAGGCACTTTTCAAAGTGAAATTTAATCAGATTATGCAGATTGGTCAAAACAATTTCCTATCTAAGGAAACCCAGTAGATTGCATCAAGTCTTAACAAGCAGCATTGACTCCTACTGAAAGAGCGTAGAGCCACAGGGACAGTCGTCTGCATTGTTGATGGATTTGCAGCAATCCCACATACTGAGCAAGCATGCAGCGACAGTGGAGAGGAAAACTCCCCTTTAACGGGAAGGAAAAACCTCCAGCAGAACCAGGCTCAGTGTGAACAGTCATCTGCCTCGACAATGAAGACTGCCGACTTGACAGCTTCCCAACAAACAGTTAGTGACATTCAACATAAGGTAAGCCCTAAAAGGCCACTGCTGTTGATGGAGGCCTGTAGGCAAGCATATTAATGGTAATGTGGCAATACCCCTTTTTAATGGTAATACCCCTTTTTAACCGTGCCGAGACCAGTCTGAGCTCGGTTACCGAGATAACTATCGAGTGTAAATGGAACGCAAACTGAACTGAACCGAGCCAGACACAACCGGACCGCGCTAAATGCAGACCAGTTCCATGTGTGGGCTCGGCCCAGTTTTTCCCTGGCTTGGTTCTCTAATGACAAAGAGCGCATGAGCAGACCACGTAATCTCCTTACAGCCAGCTGACATTTCAGACATTCATAAAAATACTAGCTTCCCTACCGTTACACACGGTTTCCAGTGATGATTCTGCTTGGCAGTGTGATGAACCTCAACATCTGTCGTTGTTTCCTGCGTCTGTGAGCCCTGATTAGACGTTTGTTTGTCTTATCCACTTCCCAAAAACCGACTTTGTCAAGTAAATTCACCAAAAGTTGCCGTCTTCGCCTGACTCTCCGCAAACAACGAAATATCACAATGATAACCAAGCATAACTTCCTGAATGTTACGGCCACCGCCATTTTGATTTGCTTGAGTCCCTCCTTCAATCCTAGAGAGCAGTAGTACCGTAGATCGTCACTAGGAGGCGAGGAACCAAGGAACCGAGACAGCGTGATGTGTAAACGGTCGTCAGAACCAAGCTCGGCTTGGTTAACTGATCCAAGCTCAGACCGAGCTTGGCATGGATCGGTTTCACAAGGGTAGTGTAAATGGGGCTAATGTGTGGACCATGGCTTGAGTCAGTGCTTCAAGAGCCACCACACGTAGACCTGTAGGACATGGGCTATAACTATCGCATTCCTTGTGTAGAGCCATTCCTTAATCATAAACAATGTCAGATGCATCTTACATGGTGTAAGCTGAAAGTGGAATGGACTGTAGCTCAGTATTCCAAAGACCTTTGCTCAGATGAAAGTCAATGCACATTTGATTTGGAAATCTAGGTCCCAGAGTCTGGTGGAAGAGTGGAGAGGGATATAATCCAAGTTGCTTGAGATTTAATGTGAAGTTTTCACGGTAAGTAATGATTTGGAGTGCCAAGTTATCTGCTGTTGTCTTCTGTGTTTTATCATTTACATCTGACTAGCAGTAAGCCTTACATCATTTCATGCTTTCCTATGATTACAAGCTCTATGGAATTGCTGATTTCATTCTGCAGCAGGCGATAAGACCTGCCAGCTCAACTGCAAGTACCAATAACTGGTTCAATGACCAGGCCATTACTGTGCTGACTGGTGAGGAAACAATAATTTTAATAATTATAACTTAATATGCTCTATAAGATAGACTTTTGTAGACCAACATTTTTGTGATAATAGTCATTAGTCATATATTTTATTGGTCAGTTGAAATATTCTACTTTTTTGACAAATAAATGGGGGTTTCATTAGCTTCAAGCATAAAATAAAAAATAATAATAAATAAACATTGTAAATATATCTCTGTCTGTGTGCAATGAATCTATTTAAAAGTTAACTATACAGTCTGAATTTGATTAATTAAATAAATAATTTTTCATGATATTCTTACATATTAAGAGGCACATGTTCAGCTCTGCTGTTCACACTTGCACTTGATAGCAGGATATTTTTTGCAAGAGGTATGCTTTCAAAGCAGCAAATACATTGGAGAGTGCAGAAGCGAGCTCAGCAGCCTCAATGCCGAAAACAGACAGGGGAAATTGCTGTATTTATGTTGCATCCCCTCAAGAATAGTGAATTAGGTGTCCTGATGACTATTTTTGTGTTGATATCAAGACCACATTTATCTAAATCTATGCCCACTGTTGATGGCAAGTGGAAGGCAGCAGATGAGCATAAAAAGCCGCTCTTCTTGCCAGCAGGCACACTTGCAAATAATAGTGTTGAATTGATCTCACATTTTCGTATAGCTGATCTTGCAAACATTTTAGAAGGGTCCCATAAGAAAACATCTGAAAGAAATTCAGTCAATGCTGTGGACATTTTTGTTCTATGCCACTGCTTTATAATATGCTTATAACCATTCATAAACACGGTGCATGTGTAAAAACCTTTTTTATTTTGGTAAGGATGGGTTGAATGTGAAAGACATTTTAGTCCTATGGCGGGCACTCAGAATAAATTGTGGGAACTCAGAATGAATTCAGAAAACAAACAGAGACCCTTTGTAATATCTCTTCTTAGGGACACATCTAAGCTCAGCATGTGCAGAAACCCACTGCTGCACCAGCAGAGGGCCTCACACCAGGGCCTTGATTTAATCATTGCCCAGCAAGGGTAGAGGCCAAGCAGGCAACAAAGCTGCCCTCCAGCCTTCTATCCTCCTGCCATCAATGCACCCTGTAGGTTGACCCAGGAGAGCCCAATCCCTCCCCTTCCACTCTCCACCTGGGGTGTTTGAAGATGAGAGGAACTGTGTGTAGAGGGAAGGGAGGACCAGGAGGCGGAGAGGCAGATGAAACCGAGGTTGTTTTCTTTGAACTGCTAATCACTGCGTTTAAAGTTGACCCCGCTTCCTGTCTCTCTTTCAGTGTTTAGCTCATTAAAATACACACCCTGATAAAAAGATTTGGGTGTGAGTTCACCATGAACCCATCACAGAACGCTTCCTCTTTTCAGGCTAAATACTGAAGTCTCAACTCTAGACAGAAAGAAGACGTTTGCTGAGTGATGACATGAAAAAAAAGTAGATGCAATTGCTCGGTTTTAAGGGTGTGCTGTCAATATTTTTAAATGTGCTGCTTTTCAAACTTTTTGAGGTTGTTGTAGAGTTAAACTAATAACTTGTGTACAATTTTATTTAACCAGACTCACCCACAAAGCTCCATAAATAAACTCAATCTGTACTAATTTAAGATCTATAAGTATTATAATTAATAAAGACCATTCATTGGAGCAAACACATCATTATATTTATCTTACGATTGTGCTATGAAATATTTATAGAGCATTAAAATCAGTAACATTTTCATGCCTTAGCTGACACAACAGTACATCACACTGGCAACACAAATTCTCATATGACAAACAAAACTGTGATGACAAACTCACTCATAAAGCGCATTTTCAGCAACTACGCCAGCATGCATGCTGTTGGAATTTAGAGGGACACCAAAGGACTTTAGAAAAGTCCTGAAACTTAGAGGTTACTATTTGGAACTTATCTTCTAAGACTTAATGGGTACTTTGTTGTAACTCACTCGCTACTATTCAAAACTCACTAGTCTTGTCTTGAACTTAGTACTTGTGCATTACTTTTTGAAGTTTACCTGGTACTTTCCAGGAACCTTCTTGTAACTTATTGTGGTACTTTCCAGGAACCTTCTTGTAACTTATCAGGTACTTTCCAGGAACCTTCTTGTAACTTACCAGGTGCTTTTTGTGAACTTAGATTTTACTTTGCGGAATTTAGCAGGTATCCTCCAGGGACTTTCATTGAACTTGCTAGTTAGTTTTCTGGAACTTATGGGGTCCTTTCCAGGAACTTAAAAGATACCATGTGAAACTCACCAGATACCTTCCCGGAACATTCTTGGAACTTACCATGTACTTTCCATTAACCTTGAGACTATGTTATGGAGCTTACCAGACACACTACTGACTAACACGAATACGTTTTATGGAACTTGCTGTTTACTTTTCTTAAACTTAAAAGGTACTCTCTCTGAACTTATTAGGGGCTTGCATCTCCCTCTCTCCCTCCCTGCACCCATCCAATCTTTGACAGAAAAAAATCTGTCAAAGATTGTTCATACTTCACAAGAACTACTGCAGAATTCAGGCTTTGTATTTTAATTGATATATTTGCTGTGTTATCGGTGTTTAACCTTGTTCTGTTATTGCATCTCATTGTGGTTCTCTTCACCTATTCAGTCCTCTTACTCTCACAGCTGTGTTTCATCAATCAACTCACCTGCTCTTCCTTTAGCAATCAGTCTTGCCAGTTTTATTCCAGTTTTGTCAAATTCATCTGTTACCATACCAGTCTTGAGATAAACACCAGATATTTCCTGATGTACATTTTGGTGATTTATTTATTTTTTGTCTTGCTGGCCATATCTGTGACTGGAGTTTGGAAATTAATTACGTTATAAAGTATTTGCTTGCATCCACATCTCATTTCCAGTGCTTTACTGCATCTGAACAGAATGGAACCAGCAGAGTTTATTGAATGATGGTGATCATGCCATTTACTAACACTAGTCCTGCATGCAGAGGAAGCTAGTTTTGAGTGCATGTATTTGGTGCAAGGGTGGCGTCCCTTTGTTGATTTGGATAAGCTGCTGACGTAGGCAACTGTGGATCACCATGTTTCTTTATTCAAACTTTTTTGCAGACACCCTTAGACACAGTCAACAGTTCATTCTTTATTCACTTCAATTTGTGCCATGGTGGGTTCTGATATGGGTTATACAGCTGCATGAGCACAAAATAAATCTCTAATTAGGGGCACAAACAATATATCTATTGCGTAAAGTTATGTGCATTCACGAAGGACTGTTTTACAAAGTGTGAATACTGTGAAAAAATATGACTTTATTTAACAAACAGAGCTGCTTTTAGTTGGTATGGACCTGGTCAGAGTTACAAGACTAATGCCAGGGGCGAATTGCTCTCAATGTCTGCTGGATCAGGTTCCAATTTGGAAGGGTTTGCATTGAAGACATAGGGTCAGAACAAGCCCAAGGAGACTCACACTGATGGTTGGCTGTGGAGGGAGAACATGATAAGGCACTGTGGAGATGGAGAGTCAAGTAGCAAGGGATCAATCAATCATTGCTCCTGTTGGTTTATATTGACTCAGAGGTCCCACTGGGCTACCACGGTCAATGTGCTTTCAGGCATTTTGTGTGGGTCGATGAAGGAGCGTGCCTGACTTAACTCTAACCTTTTGTGTGCGTATGTATCAGTGTAATAAATTAGATGCTTTCATGTGAGGTACACTGAAAGGTTTTTATTGAAGATTCATTACAAAAAAATTTGCCATTACCTATCTAAAGGTGAATACATGTTGGGGCATTACACCTTCTGTAAGTAATGTGACAATCATGACGGTGGCAGAATGAGGTGTACATTAGGTTCTTTTAGAATGTTTCTGATAGTGTCATTTACAGCATCTTACGAAAGTGTTCATGACCCTTTAACTTTTTCACATTTTCATTGTGCATAATTTTCAAAATTCCTTACAAAAACAAATCTTTAAAGTGTTGTGCACATTAGACCTCCTTGTATTTGTAAACCCTAAATAAAATCCAAGGCAATCAATGGCCTTCAAAACCCATCTAAACAGTACATGTAGTCCATCTGTGTGTAAATTAATTTCAGTATCAAAGCAGCTTTTATGTGAAGGTAAGGCAAGACCAGGCACATTTATTTGTAAGGCATATTTCAGTACAAGGACAACGCAAATTGCTTTATATGATTAGAACATTGTAAAATGAATGCAGAATAAAGTCAAGTTGGAATAAAATGCAGAAAATTTAAGCAAAATAAAACATAGGAAAATGGAAACTAAAAGCAAATATTGATGATTTTAAAAACAATTGGACTACAAACCTAAACTAATGATGTTTCAGTTAACAGTTTAACTAGAACAGTCAAAGGCAATCCTAAACAAACATGTTTTTAACCTTGATTTAAAAGAAGTCAAGCTTTCAGCACTTTTGCAGTTTTCTGAAAGTTTATTTCAGATAAGTGGAGCATAGGAACTGAATACTGATTTTCCATGTTTGGTTCTGATTCTAGGTATGTAGAGAAGGCTTGAATCAGAAGACCTGAGTGGTCTGGAGGGTTGATACTCTGATAACAAGTCTGTGATGTATGTAGGTGCTAATCCATCCAGGGATTTATAGACTAACAGACATATTTTAAAGCCTATTCTCTGAGATACAGGGAGCCAGTGTAATGACTTTAGAACTGGGGTGATGTGCTCTACTTTCTAAGTCTTAGTGAGGACGTGGGCAGCAGCGTTCTGGAACAGCTGCAGCTGTCTGATCAATTTTCTTTGCAGACTTGTATAAAAAACATTGCAGCAATCAATTTGACTAAAGATAAACACATGGGTTATTTTTTCCAGATCCTGCTGAGACATTAGTCCTTTAATCCTGGAAATGTTGTTCAGGCGGTAGAAGGCTGACTTTGTAACTGTCTTTAGATGCTTTTGGAGGTTCAGGTCTAAGTCCATCGCTTCACCCAGATTTCGGGCCTGATCAGTGGGGACTAGCTGAAGCAACTGAAACTGTGTGCTAACTTTTGATCGCTCCTCTACCGGTCTAAAAATTATTACTAAAGTTTTGTTTTTATTCAATTGAAGAAAATTCTGGCACATCCATGCATTGATTTCTTCAAAACATTTACTATAGGTTTATAGTCACCTGATGACATGGTGATGTAGAGCTGTGTGTGAAGGGCTCAAAGGTTTGTTAGAGACCACCAGTGAACGGACAGAATCATAAAGACCAAGGTAAACACTAAACAAGACAGAGATAAAGCCCTGCAAACATTCAAAGTAATTTTCTTTAGATTATTATTAGTTATTTTGTCCCAGTGATCAGTTCCTAGTTTAATGGATCCAAGTGGATAACTTCTGTGTAAGTCATGAAAAAATCCCTCCTAAGAACAACCAATTCTTCCACTCGGCAACTTACCTCCCGGCTCACCTGCCTTGTCAACCTTCCGCCACCGACCGCTTCACCACACGCTCTTCCCTGGAAACAAGAAAGAGACATTCCATATGAACAAGCCACCAAACACCGCTGCCTGTCAACCACAGTCTTTTTGGATTTCTTATGTCTCCCAGGATACTCCCATTATCCCACAAAAGTATGCAATATGCTTCTCTCTGCAAGATTCCTTCACTGTCATCTGCTCAAACCATTAACCCTTACCTCTATTACTCAGTACCCAGAAAGACCCCCACCGAGGATCCATATGTTGCACTTATTCACCTTCCATTTTCAGTAAACCTGTTAAACTGTCATTCTGTGTCTGTAATTGTTGCCTGCGCCAGTCAGTTATATAACAATCATGACAATATAAGTGAGCAGATGCTTTAAAATGACATCTGATCCTGCTCATCTCATAAAACTGATTCTAATTAATTTGGGGTGTTAGGTGCAATCTGAGATTCTGCATGAGGTCTTCTGAATTCTCATTGCAGACAATCAAGCTAAGCTAGACTGTTGTGAATTTTCAGTTTGCCATGAGATAAATAAATAAATAAATAAATATATATATATATATATATATATATATATATATATATATATATATATATATGACTATTACTTCTCTTAAAGTTTTTGAAATCATACATTTAAGCTACAACAAAATATACACATTTTACTGTGAATGAACTTCAGATTATTAAAGACGATGCAGTAAAGAAATACAGAGAAAACATGGACTCACAAAGTGAATTAAAGAAGAAACAAAACAAGAGCAGAAAAAAAGCAAGCTGTAGAGAAAAGACAAAAGGTTTGGAAGGTAGATGTGAAGACAAGGAGAAATTAAGATATGGTCCCGTTCATAAAACACTCTTGATGATTGTCTACTTGGGAGAACACTTTCTTATGTTTTCTGATTTAAGAAGGAAAATAAAGTTTGTCCAGCAGTGTTTTCTTACCTGAAAATATATTATAAATATATATCATTTTTCCATCCCCCTTCATAAATGAAAAGCAGTCTGTAGAAATGGACAATTTTACGTCTTTTTTTTTTTTTTTGCTGGGTAATAATGAGATATTGTTGTGTTATTTACTTTTTTGGTCAGCCATGGATGTGCGCATGTGTAAATAAGCCTAAACATACTGTTTTTCTGAAAATCTGCATGATTTCACTAAAGCATTCAGTAAGCCCTTTTTTTTTAACAAACTGCATGGTCATCAATCATGTCGGTGATATGAAGGCAAAGATGCCATGGGAATACACAGACAGGCTCTGAGTGATTGATGATTGACAGCTCATGATTACGTGAGCTGAGGGTTGGTTGGTGTCTCTAGGGGGAACAGGAGGACCAAAAATAAATAAATTTTACACAAAATAAATCAAGATCAACTGTGTTTGTGAACCTTGAATAGATTACAACAACATAATTTCATATAATTACCCGTGATTGCTAAGTAGTGCGCAAAATGCATGTGTGCTCTTCATGTTAACCATTTTATCACAATATTAATTTAGAGTACTAAACTTTTGGTTACTAAAAATACAATTATCACCGTATAGAGCACAGTTTCTCTATAATATTAAATCCTTAAATCTCAGAATTATATCTCTGCTGGAATTTATAGTGCCAATAAGGTTTTTCTCTGATTGTTTCCCTAAGTGCACCCTACTAAATCCAGGTTGAATCCATAAGAAAATACTAGAATTAGACCATTCCTATTTATGCATCAAAGCTTAACTTCATCAGATATTTTTAAGCTAAAAAATGTTAATCTGCAGACTCTTCTGATTTCTTTAACAGTGAGTCTAATTTAAATGTGTTTGTTGTCTAGACAAAATACACCACATCCATCACACTGACCATATTAAGTTTGGGAAAAGGGAATTAAAAGCATACATTTTTTATCTCGACAAATATAATTTAGAGGAATTTTGCCGTCAAATTCATAATAGATGTCAGTAAGAACCCACAGAATCCTTACAAAGACCAGATCAGAACAGGATATTCTGTAAATTAACTCATGGTTAAAAAAAACAGTATAAGACAGGTATTGAACACACTTGCTGAAATGTATTCAGTACTTTTCAAGTAGAAAACCCCCTTTTTAATCCTTCACACAAACTGTCTTCAAATCTTGAAGGTTTCGAAGACATCTTCTATTCACTCTGGTTTTTGGTTGTTCTTTCCGTTCTCACGCATCACCTTCTATGGGCGTATTTGTAAAGGATAAAAATGCAGCAAAGCAGCATCCCCTTTCGGAGGATACATTTCAAATGAAGAAGTAAGTAACTCATAACTTTATATTGCTGTTAGCAAGAGAACATTTTGATCTGCTGGGTGTGGTCTGCGCCATGTTTCTCCGACGCTGCTGTGCTCTTACGGCTGTTCACGTACATGCGTGCACGCGGCCGTCCCGGCTATGTAAACAAAAGACTGGAGAACAATAAAGAGAGATGTGGTGTGACATCTTATCATAGTCCATCTTTAGTTTTTCATATCACTATTTTTTAATTCTTTCTACCTAAACTAATGACATTTTGCTTATTGCTCCTTTAAAGAAGCTTCAGCTGGATTGTTTCTCTTCTGCAGTGGAGTCTTGCTCTCTGAGTGTGAATAGATACCATGACAGTTGACTTTTGTTTCCATGGGAAAAACTGTATCTGCTAATTCTGGGCCTTTTTAAAACTCTACCAGTATTTTTTTTTTTTTATCTCCTGAGCATCTCTATTATTTTGATTCCTCTGTATGAGATTTTCTGAGGAGCACGTGGTTGTGGCTTGTTGTTGGTTAAATTATGTTCTTGGCAAGTCCATATTATGGGTACAAAAATGTTCACTGGAACATTTACAGGTTAAAAATGTGTTTGTAGCCCATGCCATAAGTATGCAAAAGTATTATTTTTACCCTTCATGAAATTATTATTTTTTAAAAGCCTTTTGTAGCTGATATTATTTTTCACTGCCTGGGACATGGGCTGCTTTCTAAATTCTGAAAGATTTAAACTCTTATCTGGGCTTTCAAGTATGAGATTGCCTGTGCCAATTATTCTTTATCCAGGATTTGGCAACCACAATAGGCTTAAATCGAAAACAATCGGACATTTGCTCAGGTGTTTTCGACAACTACCCAGGAGTCTTTGTCAATTCTGCAGGTTCACAGTTGAGCAACCTGTAGTTTTGGAGCTGCTATTATTGAGCACATGCAAAAAATCAAAACACAACTGCACATCAAGGGCAGAGGACACACTTTTGATGATTATGAGCTCCAAATTTTAGATAGAGAGGACAGACGGTTTGAAAGAGGGGCGAAAGAAGGCATCTTTGTCAAAAGAGAGAAACCATCACTGAACCAAGGGAGAAGGTTGCGGTTTCAGCTTTCCAACATCTTTAACCCTGCATTGAAACTTGTTCCATTTGTTGATTCACATCTGACCTGAATGCTGGTAGGACGATGAACCTGCATGTAGATAAAAAACAGCAGCTCCAGAAATTCTGTTTCCGTATTCACAAAGATTCCTAACACTAAAAGTAGCTCTTAGTGATGTAATTTTAGGAAAGTTCTTAGAATTTATGGAATTCTAAGATTTTTCTTAGAATTTTACCTCAATAAGATAAAAGTTATGTGCAAAGCATCTTAGGCCTTAAGAGAGCCCCTAAAGTGAAAACATGTTAGAAGTAGTAAGGAGGACTTTTAGTGAGCTTAACAGTGTCTTAAACAGGGAAGATGGTGGAAACAGAGAGAGCTGTCTGGCTGATCCACCACTTAAACAGTGGAGGAAATGAACAATATAACAATCATACAATTATAATATTTAGATAAGATAAACTTTATCATCCCCCTAGGGGGAAATTAATTAGTTTCAGCAGCCTAGCGGGTTATAGGTGGCTCTACCTAATGTAAATTTATTGAGGATAAATAAGAAAAACTTTGGATAATCATCAATTAAAATGTGGAGAAATTTAAAGAGGTGAGAAAGTTTTTCTGTATTGCATGATAATGTCAGCGGCCTAAATGGTCTTATGAACTTTGCTTGTGTGATGCCTCCTCCTCTCTGGATTTTGATTGCTGCACAGAGGACCTCTCACTTTCCAGGCTGGTGCGTAAAAGCACCAAGATGCACAAAGAAAAAGCTGCATTGATCTGCACCTTTAAAATCTGCCTATTCAAGCCGTGATCGAAGGAGCAATTTATCTTTTAACCCTCCACTATTCTCCTCTCAGAGCTGTGAGGACGGAGACACTGCTTCTCTTGTTTTATGTCCACCTTTTTTCTCAGTTTTATGTCATTTTGCCAAATACAACCACTTTATACAAGGAGGCAATTACAATAAAATACTGACAGGTAACTGCATATCAAAAAATGAAGTAGTAAATGACCAGTGCCGAGGAAACATAACAAGCAAATCAAAATAATAATGTTGGTTCAAATTAAGTATGTTCAAACATTTTAATGCTGTGTGACAATTATGTAGTTTTGCTAAATTTCATCATTACATTACAGATTTCTTAATCAGTTAATTTCTCTCCTTTGATTACTAGGAGCACTGTCTGCAGACCAAAACAAGATGTGTGAATAACCACGGCTCCTTCTATCTCCGCTCTGCAACCTGGTCTCTCCTTTACCTTTTGACGTGATGCCTTTTTTGGGCATATTTCTAAAGGATAAAAACACAGCAAAACAGCATCACCTTTCAGAGGAACATTTCAAATGAAGAAGTAAGTAACTCATAACCCGGGATGGGCAGTATTTTTAATACAAGTATTTGAAATATGTATTTCAAATACAAAATTCTATTTTGTAATTTGCATTTAATTGAGATGATGAAATGCCTTTGTATTTTGTATCAAAATACTTCAGTGTTGTGTATTTTTGTATTTTCAAAATACTGTAAAATACTTTCTGTGAGACACAGTCTGTGATGACATCTAACTATCTATAAAGCACAAAATAGTGTCTGTGGCACCTTTGCAGTCAAGTCCCTGTGATACCACTCTCGGCCACTAGGGAATTTTGGCACTCTTTCACACTTGTTATGGGCACATTGCAGGAACTCGCATGTTCCTGTTTCGTGTAACGTTCAGTGTTCGTAAGGCTAGGCTATTTAACTTTTGAATGTTAACTGCTAACTAACTCTGGGTTAGGTTCACTGTCGTTGATTTCACCTGTGAACATTCAAAGAATCATGTTTTTAAAGTTATTGTTTTGTTTCCTTTTGTTTCATGTAATTAGCCTATAGCCCACATAGGACTGTTGTATCTCATTGTCAATATGTGTGCTGCTGCAGCACCACAGCCGAACTTCTCCGCCACTTGTAGTAGGCTAGTTTTGGTTCATACTAGTGTTGGTCGTTTTAATTTACTTTTTCTTAGAAATGTACCTAAATAATGTTCTACTGTTGACTGTATGTAGCCTACACAATATCAGTGTTGGGAGTAATGCAGTAAAAAAGTAATTTAATTAGGCTGCTGTAATGCATTACTTTTTGCAGTAATGCAGTAATCTAAGGCATTACCAATACAATTTCAGTAATATTTTACTCAGTACAATTCTCAGTAACTGAAGTTACTTTGCTTTTTAATCCAAAGTTGAGAAATGCTTAATTGACACCAGAGAAGATTATCCATAAATTAAAAAAAGTCATCTATGCTGGTCCTGGAATTTGATTACCCTGTTTAGATGACTGTAGAAAGGCAATTTGAATTGTCTCTGCCATTCATGCAACATATCTAACATGGTTAGGCTATACTTCTCATTTCAAGCAGTGAGAATAACTAAAATGTTGCTATTACAGACTAGAGCACTTCTTTTGATCCACAGTTTAGACAAGGTAAGGTTACACAGCACAAGGCTTACAAGTTGAGTTCACAAGCTTAGATCGCAACACTTGAGTTTGCTATTTTCCTTTCTTTTTATATTTTACAGTATTAATGTGACAACCTGATTTTTTAATTTTACTTTTTTTGTTATACATTGATCAAGGTTGTGCACTGTGGTAGGGATGGTGTTAAATGCTTACCAGTTTAAATGTCTAAATAAATATTCCATTTGGATTGTTTGTCTTTGAGTTATTGTTGCTGATTCATGGTGGGTAATCTATTCCACCAATAGACTAAATAAGTATATTGAAGGAAGGGCTCCTTGAGTTACTGAACATTTCTCAGGGCAGAGATTTAAATTGGGGTGTCTAACATGAGGGGTCAGCATATCTGTTGACTGGTTATGGAAGGAGTCTCTTGCATTCAGATGTTTTTCCAAATAGTGTACAAGTGAAGGGATGTCAGAAAAAGGCTCTTGGAATGAAGTATTTTGTAATATTTTGAAAATACAAAAATACAGTATTTTATTTTGATACATTTTTTGGCTGCTGTATGTTGTAGTTTATTTTGATACACTTTTAAGGTAGGTATTTGGTATTTTATTTGGAAACACATTTTGATGTATTTGTGCCCATCCTGCTCATAACTTTATAATGTTGTTAACAAGAAAACAATTTGATATGCTGGGGGTGGTCTCTGCCTTGTTGCTTCAACACTGCACTGCTCTGACGGTGGAAATTTGGGGCAGGGAGGGGCTGAGCCCTGAGCGGCAGCTGTTCATTGGCACATACAATACATGCGTGCGCACGCATGTACATTCATTATGTAGCGCATCACGTAACAGGCACTCAAATATGGCTGTGTTCTCCACAACCAGTCCGTAATTAGAACCAGTCCGTAAAAGCAAACCTATAGTAAAATTATTTCTAATAGTATGTTTAAAAACTGAATTTAATATTAATATGTTCTTGTACAGGTGATGAGTGGGACCAATACGTTTTTAAAGTCCTGTCACAATGTACAAGGTCTTTAGGAAGCTGCTGAATGGTGCCCTTCACAGACTTATGAGAATAACCAGTGCTGACCTTTAAGGTTTTGACAACCAACATATCTCTGCATCATAGTATAGCTTTTATGAATGGGTTTTTCCCAAATAAAATTTTGTATCATCAGCAAATAAAGGGAATTTAAGACACTTTTGATACATGTTTGGGGCATAACAGTCATTCATTTATTGATTGCATAATCTCAAGTGAGCCATGTTCACAGTAATATGTTGTAACCATTTGGCTGCTAATATTACATATAGTCACAGAGGACTTTTCCTGTTCTTGTTGCATATACGATTTATTCTGCTCAGGAGTCATCATGTGATAAACCCCTCTATGATTTAACATTCAGATTTAATAACAAACACATTTGAGCAGAAGGTGTGACTCTGAGCACACACTGTGGATATAAGAAATCAATTCTGTTCTACAGAATGAGGTTTGGTATATAAAATAATCACAGGCATCCCTTGATAACATCATAAAGTATGTCTTTAAAACCCCAATAAACATGACATACTCTCATGCAGACCTTCCTTTTGCATTTTTATGCTTTGAAGGCCTGGTTATGAAGGTAGATATCTTTCAGAATGTCAGAGCTTGTATTTTGGATGTGTACACCTGTGAATTACAATGTGAGAAGATACACAGCAAAAAAACTTAAACTTGTACAACTAAGTATTTACTTTTGCAAAAAACAAACATCCATGTAAAATCTATTTGAGGTGGTGTGTAAAATGTTCACCCGCAGAAAGTTTTTATACAATCAAATAACTCATTACGACCACTAGTGACTAGCACCAGCCACCCCATGACCCTGCACGGAAAAGTGGGTATAGAAAATGGATGGATTAAACAATTAATTACATTTTGTATTTTGTTTAACTTGTGTTAATTTTCCTAACACAACTACAAGACAGCCTCTCAAATCTGCTCTCTATCCCTGTGCGTGTGACTTTTGAAACCTTCCCTGCAGTTGTGTGCATCTGAAAGCAGGAGGGAATGACAGCAGAGGGGAGGGGCATTGTCAGGGAAATGGACTAAACCAATCACAGTAAGAGCTCCAGTTTAGCCTGGGATTTCCCATTTGCCATCATCTCTGCCATTCTCAATGACACTTGAGCAATGAGCAATGACAATGAGCATTACATTTTTACATTCCAAATACAAGATCGCACATTCTGAAACATGTCTACCTTCATATCCAGGCCTTCAAAACTTAAACATGCAAAAGGAAAGTCTGCATGAGAGTATCATGTTTGTTGAGATTTTAATAATCCCAAGAAACAGGTCAGGCAGGTCAATGAACCTTTTTCTCTGCACATCTTGGTGCTTTTATACACCAGCCTGGAAAGGGAGAAGTGCTTCGTGCAGCATTCAAAAGCCAGGAAGGAAATTGCATCATATTCAGTCACTTTCATCTGACTTCAATGTCATCACTAAATTTGCACAAAGTGATAGCTAATGTTAAGATAGCTAATGTATCACCTGACATAGGAAAGCCAGTGAATTCCACTAATTTTCCATATGACAAAATGCTCTGTGGGGACGTTTTTACTTATTTTCTGCTTTTTAAAGAATCTCCTAATATCCATTCGGTCTAGAGAGGTTTCAGATATTAAAAACAATTAATTGTCATCCAAGAATACCAGTTTGTACTTGCCTAATATCAAAGTAGCTTCATTCTAATATTTCATTGCATGGTTGACTTAATTTAACACAGCCTAAGGCTAATTTGGAGGCCTTAGAAAATAATAAGGTTTTAGTAAAAGCAGCACAATGTGAGATGTCAATGGGACTGACATTATCTTCTCCACTTCATGAGCACAAGGCTAACACAAAAATTGCAAAATGGTACAAAATAACTTGGTGTATTATTATTTTGTTTACATTTCAGCTTGGATTTTATTTTCTGGGCTACATAGATTTACTGTGCACGCTGAATCCAGAGGCAGTACGCGACCTTTGATGGAACAGTGACGATGAGTCTTTGCCATGTCAGGCTGCTGCTGCATTGGCGGACCAGGAAAACATACCTTTTTTCTCTTTACCATTGTGCAGCTGGAAAACTGCTGTGGCCCTCTGCACCTTCCTCAGATAAACCATCACAATTCACTAGATTTGATCTCCCCTCAGAGCTGGCTACAGTCAAAAACCTTCTGCCCATATTTCCGGACCTAGTTTTGGAACAGATGTCTTCAAGAAACAAACCACTGTATACCCTGGGTAAGGATCACAGCAGACTAAATCCTCTGTGTCCCACTGTGCAGTGCTCTTCCTGGGCAGGGGAATGGCATCAATAGCTGCTACAAACTACCTCTACCAATCAGAGCTGTTATGATATGAGAAGCTCCAAGGGTTCCTAACTGT
Source organism: Fundulus heteroclitus (assembly GCF_011125445.2). Taxonomy (NCBI): domain Eukaryota; kingdom Metazoa; phylum Chordata; class Actinopteri; order Cyprinodontiformes; family Fundulidae; genus Fundulus; species Fundulus heteroclitus. The sequence continues at coordinate 20,266,600 of NC_046371.1, forward strand.
GCTGTCCCACAAATAAAGAAAAAAAGGAATATGTTTTGGATTTCTGAATAAATTCCTGTCAGGGATAGCCTATCCTATTTGCTCCAATCACAGCAGACACACTGCCTTTGACCAAGGCTTCAAACAGATGCATTTTCATCAGTTGTGTGCATTTTGGACTGAACACCAGGCACAAACTCGTGAGAACTTTAATTATTTTTCTCTTATTGTGGTAGACAAGACCAAGATTAATAAATAAGCCTGAGGAGAGCAAAGAGAACCATGGAGAAAATGTATAGAGGCAGGGTGGAGAAATGCTAACAGCTGGTACCACGTGAGGTGACAACAATCAGAAGACATATGGGGCAGTTGGTGGAATTAATAGGACAAGACAGCAGGACACAAAGAAACTCAGGGAAATAACAGAAAACAACACATGCTGTACAAAGGATGAACTAATGACTTAAGTAACAAAAGTATGAACTAAAATGGTTGCAACCAGAAAAACAAAAAGGAAAAAAAAAACTGAAATCCAAAAACATAAAACACCTCAAGGTCATGACAGTTAATTTGGCTGATCTAATGCAGACCAGTTATTCAACTTTTTAAAAAGGTTTAGTATCACATCAAAGTAATAAAAATGAATTCAATCAATTGTACTGGTTGCCATGTCTGTTAGGTTAGCATGCCAGGTTAGCATTAGTAACATGTAACTTACCTGTCCAGAAGGAAAGCAGCAACCTCTGTGTGACTTCTGAGCCCCTTTAATTCCTTAAGTTGGCACCAACGCTCAAAAGCTTGACTGATGTTCATGCTAGTTTTGCTTAATTTTTGCTCTGCTTAAATCGGAGAATTGTAATGCCGAAATGTAATGTAATTTCTCAGCACTGTTATGGAGGAGGGTTTGTCGGATAGTCAAATCTCGGATTCAGGAACAGCAGTGTGGTTTTCGTCCTGGCCGTGGAACACTGGATCAGTTCTACACCCTCTGCAGGATCCTGGAAGGGGCATGGGAGTTTGCCCAACCAGTCTACATGTGCTTTGTGGATCTGGAGAAGGCATACGACCGTGTCTCTCGGGGGCTCCTGTGGGGGGGTACTCTGGGAGTATGGAATACCGGGCCATTTAATAAGGGCTGTCAGGTCTCTGTATGACCGGTGTCAGAGTCTGGTCCGCATTGCCGGCAGTAAGTTAGACTCGTTTCCGGTGAGAGTTGGACTCCGCCAAGGTTGCCCTTTGTCACCGATTCTGTTCATAACTTTTATGGACAGAATTTCTAGGCGCAGCCAAGGTGTTGAGGGGATCCGTTTTGGTGGCCTTAGGATTGCGTCTCTGCTATTCGCGGATGACGTGGTCCTATTGGCTTCATCAGGGCGTGATCTACAGCTCTCACTAGAGCGGTTCACAGCCAGGTGTGAAGCGGCGGGGATGAGAATCAGTGCCTCCAAATCTGAGACCATGGTCTTGAACCAGAAAAGGGTAGAGTGCCTCCTCCGGGTTGGGGAGGATGTGCTACCCCTAGTGGAGGAGTTCAAGTATCTTGGGGTCTTGTTCACGAATGAGGGGAAGATGGAGCGGGAGATCGACAGGCGGATTGGTGCGGCGTCTGCTGTGAAGCGGGCGCTGTACCGATCCGTTGTGGTGAAGAGAGAGCTAAGCCAAAAGGCGAAGCTCTCGATTTACTGGACTATGATCCTACCCTCGTTAATGGTCACGAGCTTTGGGTCGTGACCGAAAGAACGAGATCCCGGATACAAGCGGCTGAAATGAGTTTTCTCCGTAGTGTGTCTGGGCTCTCCTTTAGAGATAGGGGGAGGAGCTTAGTCATCCGGGGAGGACTCAGAGTAGAGCCGCTGCTCCTCTACGTCGAGAGGAGCCAGTTTAGGTGGCTCGGGCATCTGGTTAGGATGCCTCCCTGGTGAGGAGACCCAGAGGGAGACCCAGGACACGCTGGAGGGACTATGTCTCTCGGCTGGCCTGGGAACGCCTTGGGATTCCCCCGGAGGAGTAGGCCCAAGTGGCTGGGGAGAGGGACGTCTGGGCCTCCCTACTGAAGCTGCTACCCCTCGACCCGACCCCGGTTAAGCGGAAGAAGATGGATGGATGGATGGATGTATGTATGTTATGGAGCTACTACTGTTTGGCACTGCCTGAGCTCCTTCTCGTGTGACTTCAGCCAAATGTTCCTTATTGGTGCAGAATCCTTTCTGGGCTACTTTGGATTCATAACCAGAAGTTAATACTTATGATGATTCTGGTGATGGTTATTAAAGCAGATACTGGTACATTTAGCAGTTAGGTTGAAATCCATATTTCCATAAAGCTTGTCAGCAGGGGTAATAAAGTGCTGTTATTGTCATGTTTGCATTCTAGCAATATGGTGCTGATAAGGCAACATGCAGTAGTAGTAGTGTGTGTGTGTGTGTGTGTGTGTGTGTGTGTGTGTGTGTGTGTGTATGTGTGTGAGTGAGTGTCCCTTAGCTTGTCTTTACCCCATCGTTTAATTTTTGTGTCTTAAACCTGTCTCATCTGATATCCACAGAGGCCTTCCTGATATATTGCACTGGATCAGCAATAGTGACATCACAAAGTCTAACCTAAATTTGACAGGTCTCTTTCTCCTGATTATTTTTATGTGTAGTTCCTATTACATTGGGAACTTTTTCAATATATAATCGAGAGTGGGTGGATTCCTGGAGAGTTATCCCAAGGGATATTCTTCAGTCGTAAGATCCCGGCATAGCAGAGTGTCTGGACGCTTTGCCCGGTGTAGCAGAATCTCTGGAGGCCTTCTCCGGCACAACAGAGTAGCTAGTAGCTACGTAGCTAGACCTCAGATGAGTGTCTCAGTGAATCCTCTAGGCTGAGCAGAGCCCTTGGAAGCCGGCAATAGAGCCAGACTCTTGGAGTCCAACGACAGAGCAGGACCCTTGGCGGGAGTTTCTGACGTGCAGGACCATTGGCGAGCGTTGCCGACGGTGCAGGACCCTTGACGGGCATCGGCAATGTTGCAGGGCCCTTGGCGGACATCACTGATGGTGCAGGACCCTTGGCGGGCGTCAACGACTCAGACAATCACTCCTGAAGAACAAGCTGCAAGGAACCTGAAGCTTGGCGTCAGACGAGACCTGAAGCTTGATGTCAGATGAGACCTGAAGCTTGGTGTCAGACGAGACCTGAAGCTTGGTGTCTGACGAGTGCTGAAGCTTAGGGAATGACGAGTGCTGAAGCTCAGGGTCTGAAGTCTTCCAGAAGTTTGAAGTCAGGAGTAATCAGTGGTTTGGAGTCCAGGAAGCTCTGTAGCAGCCCTTCCTGGTAACAGGATCCAATGTAGTAACTGATGAAGTACTCTCCCGTGAAGCAGCTCCGGAACAGGAACCCAACTCAGCAGCTCAGAATGCAGGAACTCCCGCAACAACCTAGGGACCTTATAATAACCACGGGGCCCTGGGTGCTTGGCCTCTTTACGAGGCCCTGGATTCTTGGTGGCTCAACGAAGCCCTGGATGCTTGGTGTCTCAACAAGGCTCTGGATGCTTGGCGTTTCGACGAGGCCCTGGATGCTAGGCGTCTCAACAAGGCCCTGGATGCTTGGCATCTTGACAAGGCCCTGGATGCTTGGCGTCTCAACAAGGCCTTAAATGCTTGGCATCTCGACAAGTCCCTGGATGCTTGGCAACTTGACAAAGCCCTGGATTCTTAGGTCATTGGGTGAGCTCTCAGTGAACACCAGCGACACCTGGAAGGCCAACTTGAGAGTTCTCGATGACCATCTCACGGGCGGAAGCTGGATCCACTTGGATCCCCTCATCAATGGACACTAACGCACCGACTAGAGACAGGTCCCCCTGGATCCCCGTCTCAACTAGAATTGGTGCGCAAACTGGAGGTAGATCCCCTCCTTGAGGGACTCTGTGGCATTAGCTGGAGGCAGATCCACCTGGTGCTTACAACAGTGAGAAGAACGATGTCGCTGAGGAGACAAAGGGCAATGGGGAAGCAGGATCACGGCAACCGTGGCAACTACTCCTCATCCCTCACTTGAGAAGGGAGCAGACGCTGATGCAGAAAGAGGTAGCGATTAAAATTCTGAATCACTTCAGCATCCACCTCTATGAAAGCCTCAAGTGAGTAACTGATATTGCTACTGGTACTAACCATAGTATTAGTGTCCCTCATGATAGTAATTCCTGAACGTAAACACTGTCGGCGTCAGGTTCATGCTGGCCAGAACATACTCTTAAGAATGATACTGGTGAACCCGATAATCAGCCCGACGTTTAGGTGTTAAAAAGTTTATTGTAGAAAATAAAAGTGGGAGATGAGGCAGGTGAACAGAACCGGACTTGATCAGATTAGGGCAAAACCAAACAGACCAGGATGTGACAGGCAGTGACAGACCTGACACAGTGATGAAAACACAGGCTAACCAGAACAGCCGATGGAGACCGAGGAACCACCAGAAACGGGCAGAGTAGGCGACTGGAACTCATGGGGAAAATAAGGCAGACATATACAGCACGCAGGCACAAAGGCATCATACAGCAGCGTGGGCTAAACATAACTATTACTGTTTATTTTACTTCTAAGTTTTGGATGATCAAATCAGTAAAAGGGCATATATATTGCAAAATCAATCATTTAACAGTGAGGACAAAACAGGTCAACTTTTACAGTGTTTTATCAGAGCCCCTTTTTTCATTTACAGAGTCTCCCCTTGATTGTGTCCTTTACCCCATTGTGTCTGTGTTAAACACAGATTATGCCAGAGACTTAAATCACATTGGACTCCCAAGCAATTTAGATTCTGTGTCTCACCACTATTCCCCCCAGACTCTAGGACCTTAATTTTAAGAGCACTGGGATGAGTTCCTTCTTTTTTTAATTGTACTACAGTACAGGACTAAAGTAAAAATTTCTGATATAAGTCATTTTTTTAGTTGTCGAAACAGAAAGGTCAACCTACATTTAGCCTGTGATTAATGGTTGAGTGTTTTCTCTAGGCTACTACCAAAACAGAAAAGAAGAGCTGCGGTACTGGCAACAATGTTGCTGAATTAAGAAAAGATTAGAGTACAAATACAGGGAAAAAAATATCTTTGCAGTCAATGACACCGAAAACTGATATGTAGTGGTTGTGTAAAAGTCAGAAATTAAAAGTGTTTTTGTGAAAGACGCATGTTAGCTTATCAGATGACAGGGGTCAACAAAGATGTTCTGTAAATGAAAAGTTGGTGGTAGCTACATTTCAAAAACTTCTTCTTCTTCTTCTTAAACATCATCTTCCCCATTTATTAGAGCATATGTGTGGGAGTCATTCATGGATGACATGTATGTACCCCTAAAAAAGCTCAACACATTAGCACCCACACATACTCATTTGCACGCACACAATGCCTTCCACCTCACAAAAACATGTCCTAACTTGACTTATCTCACAACTCATCCATAATCCAATCTGACACTCCTTGCCTCTTCCTCCCAAACCACCCCCCACCCCCCATCCTTGCTCTCACATCCCAAAATACCAGTCTGCTGAACAGCAGACTCTCCCTATAAGCCCCAGGCCAATTAGAGTGGTGTTGCAGCATTGTTATATGCCTGTCATGGTGGGTTTCTCCTCCCCACTCTCTGTTTGTGGCAACACAAACTGCTGCTGGGCCACAGGCAGCTGAGAGCTGAAAAAAAGGAGATGGAGAGAGAAGAGCGAAGGAAGGGAAAAGGAGAGGAAACGTCATACTGTTTAAACAGAGGTGACTTCTAAAAAATGCAATTCTGGAGAAGTTTTTGAATAATATTACTCATACTATTATATGGTGGAAGTTTTTCTACATTAGCATATACACAATGACCGTTTTTCTCGTTACACACAGATGATTGTAATCATAAAACTGGCCTTCTTGAGTGGAGATTTTTTTTCCAGGTGTTATGAGAAATAATTAGATACACACAATCTGGTCAAATATCAGCTGTTTAGAACAATTAACCAAAAACACAATGGTAAAGCTGTGTGGACCTTCCATTGACTTCCATTCATTTTTTTATTGCTTTCTATGCCCTAACCCTGAACTTAATCATGAACCAGGTGTGATTTTAGACTTTCAGCTTTAGGAGTGCTTAGCACTAGAGCTGGACTGTGAAATCTTGCACCAAACTGATGTAATGTCTCGTAATTACAAGAAAATTGTAATAGGAAAAGATAGAAAAAGACATCAAAATAAGCCAGCATTAACATTTCCTCCTATAAATGTAAAATCAACACATTCTCACACACACACACACACACACACACACACACACACACACACACACACACACACACACACACACACACACACACACACACACACACACACACACACACTCTCTCTCTCTCTCTCTCTCTCTCTCTCTCTCTCTTTACAGCTCTCTCAATTGAAGATTTTCAACACACCTTGCCTTTCTAGACAGGTTTGTATGATGGGTGGAGATTTTTTGGACCCAAAACTCCTGCCAACACAGAAAATGAAATGGCTACTAGCCTTTATTCTTAAAAAGGACTATGATAGCTTTGGAGGAGGCAGAAGTCAGGTAAGTTGGTTAAAACTTCTCTCACCATACAGAAACAGGGGAATGAAGGTCCAATATATGGTGTAGGTTAAGTCTACACGGGGACTACAGTTTCATGGGTTCACAATTCCAGCAGGCAGAAAGGAGTCAGGAGTCAGGTGAGGGTCAAAAGTATTAAATCAGGGTCCATAAGAATAATCAGGCACAGACATACAAGGAGTGAAGGATCTGATGGCAGAAGCAGGGTCGTGATCTCAATGACTTGTCTTGACTTGAAAAGAGCTGGATTTTGTTTGCATAGAGCTTCAGATAATCTGGTACCTGTGCTGTGGCTGGAAGGAGCTTTTATTCAGGAGAACAAAGTTGAGACAAGTTAACAGGCACAAGTGAGGATGGTTAGGTGACCAAGTAATAATGGGTAAGGAGTGCACTGAGATAACGGGGGCCAGCCTTTAAAGCATTATTAATTAATTTCTGCATGGCCTCATTCTGGGTATAAGCATTTCACTATTGTGAATACCTATTCATCCAAGTTCGCGGCTGGTCCCTGCAACTCTAGTCAGTCGAGTGGTTTTGAAGCGTCACTGAAGCACCGACGCTTGCCGCTTCACTATAATACATGGTTGTTCTATTTTTGCCTCTTGATTCTGATTTCTTGAAGTTCAGTAACAACATTTGGATAGCCCGTGGCATTTAAAAGAAGGCTGAACTGAAAATAAGGGCCCAGAGTGTCTTAAGAAAATATCACTTAACTATTAAACTATAACCACGAGCCTGAACCCAAAGGCAGGATGTTGGTTTTTTTTTACTTCAAATTCTGACCTCTGCGATTCCACATTCATAGCTAAACAATAAGATTCATCAGAGCAAGCAAGATTTTCCAATCTGCTAATATCAAGTGTGGTGAGCCTGTGTGAGCTGTAGCCTTACATTTCTTCTCTTGGCTGACAGGAGGGTGCCTGTGGTGAACAGTGGTCTTCTGCTAATGCATCCCATCTGCTTCAAGTTCACCACGTTGCATGTTAAAAGATGGTATCCTGCATATTTAGGTTGTAATGAGTACTCAGACCAGGCTTTCTGCTACCAGCAACCATGGCGTGTTCAAAGTCACTTGAATGCCCGTTTTTCCACCATCAGCATTCTCTTCATATTTGAAAATATTTCCACAAGCATCCTCTGCCCTTCAGCAAATCACCAGTTATATGTGTGAAAATAGTAATTTAAGACTACTCCATAAATATTTTCAATATTGTTACCCTTCTAAAATAATGGCCTTTGTCATTTTCTTTTTCCAAAAAGGATTTTTTCTGTGTGTAAATCATCTTATTAACTTAGTGCCATCTTGTTTTGTGTGTTTTCTGAAAAACTTGAAAAATTACTAATTATTATTAGGTGACAATATTACTTCGAAATTAACTAATTTTTAGGATTATTTTAGTTTTTGCACTAAAGCCTCCTGTCCTGCTGAGCCCCTTTCCTGGGCATTTACGTGTTATTTTTGACTGCATGGACTCACAAAAAAACAAAAAATAGAATTGTTTATTATTATTATTATTATTGATTAATGATTAATTATTATTATTATTATTGTTATTATTATTATTATTAGTGTTGTTGTTGCTGTTGTTATTATTATTATTATTATTATTTTAATTGAGATCTTTTAACTATTCCATACAACTTCTTTTTGCCAGGAACCATCAGTTAGGCAGGAAGGAACTGATTTTTCTCCTCCAACGCATTCATTCTTACCCTTGCTGCCTTCCCGTAGATAGAAAAATACTACTAGTAACTACAGCACAAATCCAAGCTGCCACGCAAAGCCGACAGTCACAAGAAAATGATTTTTCCAAGCAGACAGTGCAGCGGGGTGCCTTTTATTGACCATATTGCTTGCAATTATGTCCTTTCTGTTTTTCTTCTTTCAATCAATGTCTGCAGTCACACAAAGATTATATTTGCATGGATCATTCATGATTATAGGGTACAGAACATTTTTCCCCGTTCATTATTTTGATTGAGAAATTTGTGTGTAACCTTGTTTATCAATCACTCTCCACATACAAAAAACTGCAAAAAAAAAAAGAATATTTGTAGAAAATGCAAAATACCACTTGAAAGATGCAAATTCTGCTAACATGAAACTGATGCTAATTGATGCAAATATTTGTTTGTAAGCTGTACATTTTTCATGGCTTTAGGCAACATTTAATTATTTTCTAATGGATCGTATTAACTACAAAAGTGATGCTAACTGCACACACATAGATAAAAAAAATTGACCTGAAATAATTGGAATGAACTTGAATCAACTAAATTTATATCAAATTAAAAGTGCCATGTTAGAAATTATTTATGGCATTCTCAATAATCAAAGGGAAATCTTGGCATTGCATCAATTAAATCCTTTCAATAATTGCTGATGAGCTTTTAGCTTGTTTCCGCTGCTGTTTTGATTATTTATCTTTATTTAACAAGTCTTTGACATTATTAGGCATCCTCGGCATTACCCTAGTCTTTAACTCCCTTCATAGATTCTCTATCAGATTTAATTTGTGACCCTGGTAGAGAGGGCCACTCCAAAAACATTCATAGAAATTCCAGTCAAAAGAAAAATTATAATGATAAATAAGTTAACCCTGCAGCACATTTTTGGGCTTCACCGTACCCATGGATATGGGTTCGATTTTAAATATGGACATAAGGATCAGTTGAGTTTTGGAAATAAGAAACAATTACTTTTTACCATGCTGAAATTACTCTGTAATCAGTAGTCTACTTCATTATGCAGAAATGTAGAGCAGAAAGTCACCTTAACTCTACAGCTCTTGGATTCTGTAAACAAAAAACTTGATAAAACTTTGAAGCAAGTAAAATACTCGAAAGCTGCATAACTACTTGACCATTGTAACTCATTTATTTGGGAGTGACACTGTGATAAGATTTATTCCGTAGAATAGACAACATATTTTGAATGTTTACTTTGTTCAGTCTGAGTTAGTGGATGACCTTGCAAGACTTGTCCATCAATCTCCAAACTCATCTCCGTGAGACCTACGTATTCACAAAAGTTATCAATCGTTTTTTACTTTTTCTCTCACAAAAGAGTAGATGCCACCATAAAAACAACAAAATATTGGATTGTAATTTAATTTACGACATACTCTTGCTAAAACTCTCCATTGGAGCTGAGCTTTTAGTTACAAATAGAGTCAGAAATGTTTACCTTATTAACTCGTAAATCAGATCAGCTTATTTGATTTTCTGAGCTGGTGGTACATATGAATGTGCATGTAATGCATTCTCTAATTTATTTTTGTTTGTGTATCTTATCTCTTTTTAATACTAAAAGTTTTTGCCTGGGGATATGGGTATGTTTGTGTATTGTGATGGGGGGGCTTCTCCCAAAGGGACGGGTTAATTGTGGAAGACGTATCTTGCAATAGCTAATAATAATAATAATACTAATAATAATAATAATAATAATAATAATAATAATAATAATAATAATAATAATAATAATAATAATCATCATTATTATTATTATTATTATTATTATTATTATTATTATTTTTATTATTATTGTTGTTGCTATTATATGAACCCTGAAATATGATGCCCCTGTGAAGCCTGTAAATTGATGGTAAACAGTTAAAATTTAAATATTAAAGTAATATTCATCACATCCCCTCACAGTGCATTAAACCTACAACTCTCATTCCCACATGCTTGTTCCCTAGTCTACCACACTAGGGTTCTTGTACAGGCATGTACAAACGTTTTCCACTGAGTGTTTCATATGTAGAAATTATATTTTATTAGGGAGTTGGGATAGACTAAGCCTGAGTTGACAATATGATGTTAAGTGTCTACTAAGTGAGGATAATTTTCTTTTTTTCATGTTTTAATATTTGTACATCAGATAGACGTTTCTTTGTTTTCTTATTAAGTTTTTGAGTTTAGGCAGAAGAAAAATCTGTTTTCTAATGTCCTCATTATGCCTGCTCTTACACCTCTTAATTGACATCCTGTCAAAAGCTTTTTCTCTTTTAAACAGGACGCCTTGTAGTTGAGAGGCACTTGCCTTAGTTTAAATGCCAGTGTGTCTTTGCTGTCACAGCAGTGTATTACAACCCGCTATTTCACCACCTCCGCTTATGTGAAGGGCCCATTAATGTTTCCATGGGAGGAGGACTCCAACTGGATTCAGTTCCTGTTGTTAGTTGCTATAGGTAACAAAATAATGTTTACTGTCAGCTACCATTACAATATAAAGAGAACTGTTTCCTTGTATGACTTTTTCTTTTAGAAAAGCAGACCAATCAGTTCTGATTTGTATTCCAGACTGAACAATTAGTTTAGCATCACTTTGATTCTTTTTTGTCTACCTTTTCTGCTTATTTTTTGTTTCTTTCTAAAGTCTCCATTACAGATTTCAATAAAGTTTTTTTTCTAACACAATTGTGAGTGCATCAGGACCAAGACTGTGGTACAGTTGATCTTGACAGTTCTGTTTGATCCCTTATTCTATAGGCCTAATTTTTTTTTATAGAAAGATGTTACATTCCAACGCAATCTGCTCCTGCATGGGAGTTCTACTACAAAGCGTGATTTAAAGGAGGGACATTTATCTTTTTTTAAAGTAAAGTGAGAAAAATACCTATGAATAGTGTGAAGCCTCATTACTTGAGTAAATGGGTAAATGCCCCATGGCCTGTACCACCCACAGTATGCCAGCTGCAAGAGCAAATTGGTCTCTAGAGATTTATAGACATGACTATGTGTATTTCTATGGGCATTTGTGTGTCACACAGTGTGAAAGTGAAAAAGAAAAACATGATTGACAGAGAGGTCATCAGAAAGTGTTAATGTCAGAAATAACTTAATTTAATTTCTAAAATAAACATAACACTGCTGACTGTGTCTTCTTCATATAAAAATATATATTTAAGTTTATAACTATAGCCAGAAATGAAATAAACAAACAAACAAACAAACAGACATGACACAATATAGCTTCTATTGCAGCAGAGCTAAAATGTAGAGGCAATGTGTGAAAAAGGAATGGTATCACATGTTTCAAAGGCTTTTAGAACCACCTTAGCAATTGCCTCCTGAGAAACGAACTAAACTGAGTAACACAAGAGAATTTAATATGCTATACTTGGAGTGATTGCAGTAGAATATGGGTTTAAGCCTGTTAAAGATTATTAAAACATAAAACTAGAACAAAACTACGTCTGATTATAAATAAATATCACTGGCAATATTTAAAGTACCATGTAAAGATAATAGAACACTTCTTCACATTTTTCATATCATGACCATGCATTTTTTTCTTTAGGATTTCCTTTAGGACTAAACGTGATAGATTTTTCACTAAGGAAAATTTGGTTTTCAATTGTTAAATACAAATTTGTGAATTGCAGCATGCATTTGTATTAAAGCCCACTAAACGATTTGAAATCTAAATAAAATCCAGTACAACCGACTGCACACAAAAAATTGCCAAATTAAAAAATAATGTCTATGTGTAGTTTAATATCAGTATAAGTACATGGCAGCTAGGTCAGGGATGGTAAATGGCTTGCACATTGAAAAGTCCAACAAACCCCAAGTTGTATATATTATAGGTTAGTTGCACATATTCCAAAGACTTAGTTGAAGTGTAATCTTATTTGATGCCCTCCTCCATGCTTCATCATAGTCACTCCTTGCTGTTCTAATTTGCATTGTGCATAGATTAAATATATCATACACCATTATGCTGTGCATACAAATAATATTTATGAAATCGGTCATTCTTATAAATCTCCCTGAGTTCTTACTTAAATGCATAATGCCTGTATACAGTACTTAACTGAAATGTATAATAACTGCATCAGCAAAGACAATAATCATTCCTTGTATTGGAATTCATTTATATACTGTATGTAATAAAACAATAATAATAATTTAACAACCTATACTAATAGTATCAATAAAATAGCAGCAATTATTACATATTGTATTCCATAAAAATCAAACTATTTTTGAACTGTTTTTATTTTTTTTATTTTGAACTGTCTGATATTTGGACATTGCTTTAGTTCCACATTCAGACTTCTCCACAGTTTCACTAAACGGAGTGAAACTGAAAACTGAAACACAAAAATTATTTCTGGTAGCTGTAAAGATACAAATTTTCACCCCATAACTCATAAGGCCATTCCTTTCTCCTAAAGAGTTTTTGAAAGTTTTCCGGTAGTTTATTTTTGACTTTAAACAAAATCGGAACTGTTTGTAATTTCAATGTCAATGAATTTACAAAAAGTGCATTGAATAATGCATTTTTGTGTTTATACTAGACAAACCTCACATTGATGGCCAGTTTGTCTCTAGTATTTCACCCGTGTAGAGGGTGGCACACCTCAATTTCACTACAGTCCAGGGCAATGCCTTTGGGGCGGAGAAAATAATCAATTTGTTGCTCTGTGGAAGCAGCACCCAGCTACAGTGTCCCCCGTGCTGTTACTGCTCACAGCCCAAGCCTACAACCGTAGTTTGACGGGCAGCCCGTTGATGATCATGTCATTCATCCTGGACTACTGCTCAAACGCCACAACTCGGTTCCCCGGATAAGCAAGTCTTTGATCTTATACCGTGTTTTGAATGCGCAGAGCCTTTACCTCCTTGACCAGATCCAAGATGTTCTTCCACTGCATCCTTGTAGTCAAAACATCTGTTGCAAAGGAAATTCAGCGACCTTTTATTCTCACGCAATTCAACAACTGGCAAGGGCTGTCTTAGGACTCATGAAGTCACTACGGCTCAAAAGTTTGGAGTCACCCAAACAATGTCATGTTTTTCCAAGAAAAGACATTTTATAAATCAATTGAATTGCAAAATAAATATAGAATATAATCAAGACATTAACAAGGCTAAAAATAATGATTTGGACTTGAAATAATAATTGTGTCCTCCAAACTTTACTTTCATCAAAGAGTCCTGCATTTGCAGCGATTATAGCTTAGCAAACCTTTGGCATTCTAGCTGTCAGTTTGTACAGGTAATTTGAGAAAATGTCAACCCATGCTTCCTAGATCACCTCCTACAAGTTGGACTGGCATGATGTGCACTTCTTACACAGCATACGGTCAGGCTGCTCCCATAATATCCCAGTAGGGTTGAGATCTGGTGACTGTGCTGGCCATTCAATTAAAGACAGGATACCACATTGTCAATGTCTAGACTGTATCTCTGATTTATTTTATTCTATTCTAATTGAAGAAAATTGATTTTTTATTAAAAAATATAAGAACATTTCAAAGTGACTCCAAGTTTTTAAGCAGTAGTGTATGTTAAACCATAAATGTGATTTACTGATTTTCCTTTTTTCTGAACCACCCAGGATTTCTTAAGATTTGTTTAGATTCTTTCAAGCTAGCAATTGGCTTGTGCTTCTCAAATGCTTTTCTCGACCACCGACTCGACCACTTTACCTGACAACTTTACATTGTCAAAGAAACAGAGTTTTACTTAATGTTGGTGAGTGGGATTTTTTTTTTCTCTGTGAAAAAGTAGTTTCCTTATTATAGATGTACCCACAAACTTATGCACATTCCATTTTGACGAGTGTAGCCATGCACTTAACACTATCCCAGAGAGGTTAAATACCCATGGTTCTATATACATGCGTGCAGAACACACACACACACACACACACACACACACACACACACACACATGCGCACACGCATGGACAAACACACACACACACACACACACTTTGTGTGTGACTGACTGCAAAAGCAGTTTGGGAAAATCAACCTGACAGTTAGAGCAGTTAGACCACCAAAGTTGCTGCATTAATGCAGCAACTTTGGGTTTGTCACTTTTCCAGAAAGTTGGTCTCCTCAACCCGCACACATTGATGCCACTGGAGTCATAAATATGAAGTTTTTCTGTTATAATTTTTAAACAAATCAAAAGTGGCATTCTTTATTTAAATAATACAGCAAACGCTAAATTGATACTCTTGTGAGGCATTCTGCACAAAAGCTAAAAGGTTTGATAGACAGAGCTACAATTTAATTTAAATGCTCGTAAAAGACACAGCCTGAGCTATATTTTATTTATTTTTATTTTTTTTTCCAAGATGGCGCTGCGCAGGCAGCAGCCAGTCACATCGGCGGTATCCCTTCTTTTCCTACTTTCTCCTTTTTATTGTGTTTTCTGGATTGCATGTATATTTTTGAATACCACATCGGGTATTCTGAGCCTGGATGCCCTGAAGAAACCAACTTTTGGGACTCTATTTATTATATTTTTGTTACTTTCGGCACATTTCGATGCCGCGAGTGGAGATCCCTTTGTCCGCAACTCCGAGCGTCCCTTGATCTACACGAGGAACCAGCTTCTCGGACTACGTGACTCCTCGCGCTGCGGCCCCGTTCATCACCACGCTGAGAAACTATACATCCCCGCAAAAATACGGAGGAGGCGGAGAGGATGTCGGGGCGGGAGGACGAAGCGGAGGAAAGGTTATTTACCATCGGTTGTCACGGGGAACGTTAGATCTTTACGGAACAAGACCGAGGAACTCACAGCACTAACCCGTTTCCAGAGTAAGTACAGAGACGCTAGCATTATGTGCTTCACGGAGACGTGGTTAGATGGATCTGTCCCGGACTCAGTGATCTCCACGGACGGCTTTAAACTTATCCGCGCGGACAGAACTTTTGCGGGGAGCGGAAAAAAGAGAGGGGGAGGGCTGGCGGTGTTTGTGAATGAGAGGTGGTGTAACGCGGCGCATGTTCACGTGAAGCAGCAGATATGCTGCTCGGATGTTGAACTTCTCGCAGTGAGCTTAAGACCTTATTACTTGCCGAGAGAGTTCGGCCACGTGATCGTGCTCTGTGTTTACATCCCTCCCTCCGCGGACGCCGCCGCCGCGTGTGAGCGGATCCACGCCGCTGTAAACAATCTGCAAACACAGCACCCCCGCGCTCTCCTGCTGATCACAGGGGATTTCAACCATGCCTCCCTCCGCTCCACCCTCCCCACGTTCACCCAGTACGTCACGTGTAAAACAAGGGACAATAAAACGCTGGACCTTTTTTATGCAAACGTTAAGGACGCTTACACCTCCGCCCCCCTCCCCCCTCTGGGACGCTCAGACCACAACCTCGTCTATCTGCTCCCCCATTACATTCCACTGGTGAGGAGACAAAAGGCACAGAAGAAGTCAGTGAAAGTTTGGTCAGACGAAGCCAGTGAGAGACTGAAGGACTGTTTCAGAACCACAGACTGGAGCATGTTTCAAAGCTCTCATGGAGAGGACATCAACAGCCTGACTGAATGCATCACTGACTACATGAACTTCTGTGTGGAGAGCATCGTGCCTACACGACGGCTACGATGCTTTCCAAACAACCCCCGCTGGGTGACCCCTGAGCTGAAAGTCCTCCTGAACCAGAAGAAGAGGGCTTTCTACTCAGGGGACAGAGAGGAGCAGCGTAGAGTCCAGCGGGAGCTCCAGTGGAAGATCAGGGCAGCAAAGAAGGATTATGGGAAGAAGATGGAGGAGCAGCTGGCACAGAACAACGTCAGGGACGTGTGGAGAGGTCTGAAGAACATCTCCGGCTTCGGGCAGAGGACCAGCAGGGCTGCAGATGGAGACACCAAGACTGCAGATGAGTTGAACTCATTCTTCACTCGGTTCGACTCCCCCCACACTGGCCCCCTCCTTGCCCTCAACTCTCCACATGTCTCCAACCACCAGCGCTCCAGAGACCTACCACCCCCCCCACCGCCACTCCGATCAACGACTGACCCATCCACACCTTCAGCCCTACCTTCCTCCCCCCTCACAGTCACACCAATGCAGGTGAGAGGACAGCTGACGAGGCTGAAACAAAGGAAAGCTTCAGGACCAGACGGCATCCCCCCCAGGCTGCTGAGGACCTGTGCAGATGAGCTCTGTGAGGTGCTCAGCTACATCTACAACCTGAGCCTCAGCCTGGGGGTGGTGCCCACCCTGTGGAAGACCTCCTGTGTGGTACCGGTTCCCAAAACACCGCACGCCAGGGAACCGGCCGACTTCAGACCAGTCTCCCTGACCTCCCACCTGATGAAGACCATGGAGCGCCTCATCCTAGCTCACCTGCGCACTGTGGTGAGCCCCACCCTGGACCCGCTGCAGTTTGCCTACCAGCCCAACATCGGAGTAGAGGATGCCATCATCTACCTGCTGCAGCGGGCGCTCACCCACCTGGAGACCTCCGGGAGCGCTGTGAGAGTCATGTTCTTTGACTTCTCCAGCGCTTTCAACACCATCAGACCGGTGCTGCTGAGGGGGAAGCTGGAGGACGCTGTGGTGGACAAACATCTGGCTGACTGGACCATGGACTACCTCACTGACCGCCCTCAGTACGTGCGGCTGCACGGCTGTCAGTCAGAGGTGGCACTCTGCAGCACCGGGGCCCCCCAGGGCACCGTTCTGTCTCCGTTTCTCTTCACCCTCTACACCTCGGACTTCACCTACAACACGGACAGCTGCCACCTTCAGAAGTTCTCTGATGACTCGGCCATTGTGGGCTGTGTGTCTGAGGGGAACGAGCTGGAGTACCGGTCGGTCATCATGGACTTTGTGGACTGGTGTGAGAAGAACCATCTGTGCTTAAACACCAGTAAGACCAAGGAGATGGTGATCGACTTCAGGAGAAGACCCCCACCTCACTCACCTGTGAACATCCAGGGGCAGGACATTGAAACTGTGGAGAGTTTCAAATACCTGGGTGTTCACGTCAACAATAAGCTGGACTGGACTCATAACACAGACGCTCTGTATAAGAAGGGCCAGAGCCGGCTCCACCTCCTCAGGAGGCTGAGGTCCTTTGGAGTGAGCTGGCCTCTGCTAAAAACTTTTTATGACTCTGTGGTGGCCTCAGCCCTCCTCTACGCTGTCGTCTGCTGGGCTCCTGGCAGTGCAGAGCGGGACAGAAAGAGACTGAACAAGCTGGTGAGGAAGGCCACTTCTGTCCTGGGCTGCTCTTTGGACTCAGTGGAGGAAGTGGCTGAGAGGAGGGTGTTGTCCAAGTTCACATCCATCATGGACAACACCTTCCACCCGCTGCACCAGACTGTAGAGGAGCTGAGCAGCTCCTTCAGTGCAAGACTTAGACATCCTGTCTGTAAAAAGGAGCGCTACCGCAGGTCATTTATTCCTGCTGCTATAAGATTTTACAATGCTGCACTGTAACTGCAACTGTGACCATAACTGTAATAAGTAATGTGCAATAACCAAGGTGCAATAATCTATTTAATACACTGTCCTACAACCCGTGCAATAATCCTGATGTAGTGACTTCTGCTGCTATCATCACCTGAACATAAGTCAGCCCACATGTATGTATGTATGTATGTATGTATGTATGTATGTATGTACAAATGTATACAATGTATATGCACATACATACGCGTAGGTGCGTATGTAAGTAGGCGCATAGATATATGTATATATTTGAGTATATAGATATGTTTATATATATATATATATATATATAGACCACTAAGAATGTAAATGAGACATCATATGCCCATTCCTATTTCCTTTTTTGTATTTTTTGGTATTCTTTCTGATCCATTGTATATATGAAGATTCACTGTATATAATTGAATGCACCTTCCCCACTCTGCACCTTCTTGTATGAGCCGATGTGACGAGTGAATTTCTCCATTGTGAGATCAATAAAGACTATCTTATCTTATCTTATCTTAAAATACACCAATCGATAATCACTATCATATTTATCAAAGCCAGAATAACCGGTTCCGCTGATGAGGAAAAGGGCTCTTTAGAAGATTGACAGGCTGATCTACTAAAGATTTAGCGCCAACAAAATATCAAAGTTTGTCTGTTTGCTGCATAAAGCCCTCACATTGGATCTTAAAGATCAGTGCTATTAGTGTGAAATACTTAACAGCAGTTGTAAACATGATTTAATTTTGACACCAGAAAATATAAAGGGAAAAAGCGCCGTGCTGCTTTTAAATAAAATAGACCAAAAGAAAAGGTGTAATTGATCTTATTTTCCACTTATACATTACGGATATTGTTTGAAAAGGGTTTCACAAACATAGAAATATATTTTCAGAACTGCTATTTGAAGGACTGAGATGGGCAAGGGTGGATATGTAAAACATAGCTTTGTGACATAAGGAAGTATGAGAAACAATTTATGTTATTAAGGGAAAATAGCAGTACAATGTATTCATGTTCAATACATAAATTGACAATAAATTCCAAATTAATGCCACACATATTTGCATGGAATTAATGTAATAACTGCACAATGTTAGTGCGTGTTGTATGAGTCTAAATGCTAGGAAATTAATGGGATTTTGTGGATGATTAACACATATGAATCGGAGGCCAATGAATTTGTTGAACTTACAGATAACAAAACTCAAAAAGATTAAAGATCCAGAATGTAATGATTCTGCTCAGCTTTCTTGGTTTCTCTCTGCTTCTGTTGTTATTCTGGCTGGCTGACTGTGTCTAGCTTAGTGCCTCTGCTGATTGGCTGAGCAGCTGCACCTGCGGCAGCTCATTAGCCTCACCTCATTCACCTGTGCCTTTATATACAAGGCTTTTACAGTGAGTTAGTGCCAGATTTTTGAAATCCATATTTTAAGTAGATAGCCAAGTTGGTTTGTCCGCCTTTTTTTTTTTTACCCAGTGTTGTGTTTTGGATTCCCCTTCCTTGCCTCTTTGGATTTCTGCGTTGGCTTCTGAATCATTCTGCCTTCCCCTGCCTACAGTGTATGACCCTCACCTGGTCCACAGAATCCAATGTAGTCCCAGCCCTTGTTCCCTTCTCTAAGGTTAACGCAGTCTACTCTGCTTATTGTGACGTATCCACCCTTTTGACTGTCACTATCTGGGTTGAGACAGGGCCCCAGGAACAACAGAAAAGATTCAATGCACCCTCCCGGACTCCGAAGGTTAGTGGCCTTTGTTTTGAGTTGTGTATTTCTCATTGAATTTGCCACAGCCGCTAATTTGTCCCTTTCCTTTTCAGTTGTTCCTGTGAGTACTCCTGGCAGTTTCCTATTTCCCACCAGACATTTTATTTTAAAAAACCTTTTGAAGCGCTCCCTGTATTTGGCTGAATTTCTGGGCTCTCTGTTCTTGGCATTACACAGAATGCTTAAAAATACCAAAGATTTACAATTTGAGCCTGAAAAATATGTGGAAAGTATAGTTCAACCTGCAGAGACTCACACAGACAAAAGAGACAATTAGAGATTTTACATAAATTTTAAAGTTCTTTGGTACTCAGACCCCAGCAGAAGAAGTGAAAGCCGAGAATGTCTGAGACTGGATGTTCTTGATTGGTCATCCGGGGAGGACTCAGAGTAGAGCCGCTGCTCCTCCACGTCGAGAGGAGCCAGTTGAGGTGGCTCGGGCATCTGGTTAGGATGCCTCCTGGACGCCCCCCTGGAGAGGTGTTCCTGGCACGTCCCAGCGGAAGGAGGCCCAGGGGAAGACCCAGGACACGCTGGAGGGACTATGTCTCTCGGCTGGCCTGGGATTGCCTTGGGATTCACCCAAGGGAGCTGGCCCAAGTGGCCGGGGAGAGGGATGTCTGGGCCTCCCTACTGAAGCTGCTACCCCCACGACCCGACCCCGGATAAGCGGAAGACGATGGATGGATGGATGGATGGATGGATGGATGGATGTTCATTTTAGGAACAGGATTAGTGAAATCTTACCCCCGGGGTCTAGACACTGGTGGTGAAGGCCATAGGAGAGAAGGAATCAGGTGAAGCCTGTGAGCATGAAGGAGGAGTTGGGGTTGGAGGAGGGTCGAAGCTAAGCTGAAGACCAGAATAATCCATGAATGAAGAGCCTTTCTAAGCAATCTTGTGGGATGATAGGATGATGATTTGACGCAGATTAGCTGGCAGTAGACGCATGTCCAGGTGATCTGTGGAAACAGGTGCGCTGGGGGTGAATCTTCCAGTTTGAACTTTCGTCTAAACTTTTTTTCTGAATATTGGGAGTAGGTGAGTGGAATTCACAGTTGAGTCTTCAACTTTTGTGTCTAAGAGTTAATCATAATGGTGAAAAACAAAAAAAAATACACAATTTGTTTTCTTTTAAGTATTAACAAAAACAATAACAAACACTACATTTAGTTTGTAAGTGCTTTCAGAAAGAGCTATCACTTCCACTGCTAGACTTTGGTTGGTGCTAGAGTCTAAGCCTGTATTTACACCTGCCACATTTGGTCTGCTTTAAACAAATCAGAGTTAGATGTCCCCCTTTGTCTGGACCTTTTGTGCAGGTATGAATACATTCAAGTGAATTCAAGTTTTGTCTGGACCAAACAATCGGACCAAGACTCACTTTTTGAGGCATTCTTGGTCCACTTCATATGGACTCTGGTGTGGTTTCACACAAATTGGTCTCAATCTGACCTGACGACAAAAAACATATGTCTCTTTACAAGCCATCATAGCAGACCGAACTGCTACGGGAATCATACCTGTTGCTTAGCAACATGACATCAACTTCATGTTTATTAAAATGATTCTGTCTGTATTTTTTTTAAACATCGGATGTATTGTTAATTTCTGAAGAAGTTCAGGCTTTTCACTTAAAGTTAGAGTTTGTAATCCTATTCAGAAACACTTTTTGTTATACTGGGTGAAATGGTCCCTCCAACCTAAAAGTAGTCCGTATGTATTCAGAAATAAGAAGGTAAACAAAGTAGAAACTCTGACCAATCCCTACCCTTCGCACAGAATAGAATTAGAATAGAATTCAACTTTATTGTCATTGCACTGTCACAAGTACAAAGCAACGAAATGTGGTTTGCATCTATCCAGAAGTGCTATACAGGATATAAATATTATTTATAAGTATGTTTAAGTAAAAAGTAATAGTAGGTGACTGTAAAATGTTGTGTATAAATACAAATGTGGGAGCTATATGAACAGATTATACAGAATATAATAATATGGGAGCTGTATGCACAGATTATAAAGAATATACAGGAATGTTAGGAAAAGGATTATATATGTATTAGCGGGTTTATAATACAAGATAAATAATGGCAGATAATATTTACAGAATCTATACAGATTGTATACAAATTGTGTATGTGTGTGAGGGGAACAGTCCATGGTATGTGTGTGTGTGTGAGGACAGTCCATATGTTATTATTGTATGGGGGGATGGGGGGTTACAGTCCTTATAGTTGTGTCAGGAGTCGTTCAGGAACGTGACAGCTGTGGGAAAGAAGCTGTTCCAGTACCTGGTGGTTCTGGTTCGTAAGCTTCTGTAACACCACCCAGAGGGCAGAAGAGAGAAGAGTGTGTGTGCTGGGTGAATCAAGGTGATTTTCCCAGCCCTATTCAGACACCGCTTCCTATAGATGTCCTTGACGATAGGGAGCGGTGCCCCGGCGATGTGCTTGGCAGTTTTCACTACCCTCTGCAGCGCCTTCCGGTCGGCGACAGAACAGTTCCCGTACCAAACTGTAATACAGTTGGTAAGGATGCTTTTGATGGTGCAGCGGTAGACGTTCGTGAGGATCTCTGAGGACAGATGGGTCCAAAGTTTTGGTCCTGCTCTCACCCTCCTCTGTCCCTCAAGTTTCGGGGATATCACCTTATCCATTGGTTGTTATAAAGAGAAACTTTCTCGTTATAATGAGAAACAGCTCCATTATGATTTTTTATCATGTGGCAGTTAAATTCAAATGATCTGTTGCCCTCTGGTTTTCATGTGTGTATGTCAGATGTTGTCATCACATACGTACAGAAATACAGTTGCAATCATATTATGAGTAACAAAAGCTTTTAATGACAGAATGAGTTAATGCAGCAAGTCAATATTTGCAGTGTTGACCCCTCTTCTTCAGGACCTCTGCAATTTTCCCTGGCATGCTCTCAATCAACTTCTGGGCGAAATTCTGACTGATAGCAGTCCATTCTTGCACAATCAATGCTTGCATTTTGTCAGAATTCCTAGGTTTTCGTTTTTCCACCCGTCTCTTGATGATTGACCACATTTTCAATAGGATTAAGATCAGGGGAGTTTTCAGGCCATGGACCCAAGATCTCTATGTTTTGTTCCCTGAGCCAGTTAGATATCACCTTTGCTTTATGGCAAGGTGCTCCATCATGCTGGAAAAGGCTTTGTTCATCACCAAACTGCTCTTGGACGGTTGGGAGAAGTTGCTCTCGGAGGACATTCTGGTACCATTCTTTATTCATGGCTGTGTTTTTAGGTAAGACTGTGAGAGAGCCGACTCCCTTGGCTGAGAAGCAACCCCACACATGAATGGTTTCAGGATGCTTTACAGTTGGCATGAGACAAGACTGGTGGTAGCGCTCACCTCGTCTTCTCCGAACAAGCTGTTTTCCAGATGTCCCAAACAATCGGAAAGGGGATTCATCAGAAAAAAAGACTTTACCCTAGTCCTCAGCAGTCCACTCCCTGTACCTTTTGCAGAATATCAGTCTGTCCCTGATGTTTTTCCTGGAGAGAAGTGGCTTCTTTGCTGCCCTCCTTGAGACCAGGCCTTTCTCCAAGGCTGAAACACTTTTAAGAGACGGTCCTGGCGCTTGCTGGTCTTTCTTGGGCGCCCTGGAGCATTTTTGGCAACAATGGAACCTCTCTCCTTGAAGTTCTTGATGATGCAATAGATTGTTGACTGAGGTGCAATCTGCGATTCTCTTTCCTGATAGGACATTTTTGTGCAGTGCAATGATTACTGCACGTGTTTCTTTAGAGATAGCCATGGTTCACAGAAGAGAAACAATGATGCCAAGCACCAGCGTCTTTTTAAAGTGTCCAGTGGTGTCATTCTTACTTAATCATGACTGATTGATCTCCAGCGCTGTCCTCATCACCACCAACACCTGTGTTAATGGAGCAATCACTGAAACGATGATAGCTGGTCCTTTTAAGGCAGGGCTGCAATGACGTTGAAATGTGTTTTGGGGGATAAAGTTCATTTTCTAGGCAAATATTGACTTTGCAATTAATTGCTGTTACGCTGATCACTCTTCTTCTTCTTCACATTCTGGAGTATATGCAAATTGCCGTTATAAAAACTGAAGCAGTAGACTTTGTAAATATTAACATTTGAATCATTCTCAATACTTTTGGCCATGACTGTACAGCATTGATCATTATGTGTCAGAAAAACAAAGCAAAAAAAACAAACAAACTGATGACTCACTCTCAACCCCACTGCAAAGTCTAAAGTCTGATCAACCACAACCAAAAAATGTAATTAAATAAGCCTAAACCATCTTGAAAACGTGTATATATATATATATATATATATATATATATATATATATATATATATATATATATATATATATATATATATATATATATATATATATATATATATATATATATATATACTCACACCTTCACAATTTTGTCTTTGATACATAATCCTATTAACTTTTGAGTCATTGTTTTAATGACTTCACTATGCAAATGCAACGTAGAAATCATAAAAATAAGGAAATGTCATTGAATGACATAGGTGAGTCCAAACGATCGACTAGTATTCTATAAGTAGTATATAAATCATATTTTTTCTGATTTTACAAGTAAAAACATTACTATTGGCAATTCTAAATGATTTACTGCAATGTCTGTTGATGTGCACATAAAAAGAATAAAAATTCTCATACTGCTTTTCATATAAAAACAGAATTAGGCCGCATTTTGGGTCAGTCCCCTGTCCACCTCTGACTGTTATGGAGATTTTAAATTTAAAAATATTTTTACAAAGGCTCTAAAGCTATTCACACAGCTCCTGCCAGCATTCTTTTTTTTTTCCAAAATGAAATTTGTCATTAACCTCATTACAGAACTGTGAATAAAAAAAATATATATTTTAGGTGACTATATCACAGCAAATTAAATAAAGCACAATAACTTTACATTGCTATGCATTGGTTTGAACTCAAAAGGCTTTTTGATGCTGTTTGCCAGCTGACAAGTTATGCCCAATTTGTCAGGCCACACGGGAGACATCCTAACCAACAAAAATTCCCACACATCCTACTTGTAATTAGCACCAGGAGGCTGACATGCCCATTTTTCTCCCAGCTGGCTGCTCGTATTTGTGGCAAATTCAATGTGACATGAATGCGGTATTAACATCGGTGGGGAGATGTCAGCAAAGAGTCCCGCGGCAGATTCCTCCAACTCTATACAGTTCAGCTCCTAATGAGATTTTTGACTGTAATATGCCTCACAATTCTTCAGCACTGACAGACCTATGTCAATGAATTTAGCTGCATCTTTCATTCTTTTTATTCTTCTTTTTCCAGGTAAAGCACTGAGAAACCTTCAGTGTAGATCCTGTTCCTCAGATGCATCTGAATAAAGTTCAAAATCATCTGAAAGTTACATTTATTTCAGGAAACATATAGATATATATAGATATAAACATATAGTGATATCCCTAAAGTACATAATTCTTTTATTTTTCCAACTAATAAAAAGTTAACACTCAGTTTCTCAGAAAATAAAAATATAACATAAGACAAGTAATAGAATAGAATTAAAAAATGTTTAGTTGCTGAAAAATATGTCTATGTAGTACAAGAATATTCACCCAACACTTTGACCTGGTCTACCTTTGCTTGAAATACTGCATCATTGCTTTGTGGCATAGCGCCAATCAGCCTTTAGCTCTGCTGAGGTGCTTAGGAAACCCAGGTGGGATTAAAGGTGACCTAACATGAAAAAATAACTTTTTGCACGTTTTTGTACTTCCTTTTGAGTCTTTACTTCTAACAGTCTAAGTGCTGGTTATTGCTTTTAGCAACAAGTAAATGTTTTGTTTGTGTCTGGAAAGCCTCATGATTTTCAAAAACCTCCCAATTATTATGTCAAAATAGGCGGGCACTGCCCCTTACCAAGCGACTCCAGCCGAGCCACCCCCTAACCTAGCAACCCAAGCAAAGTAAAACTAACATACAAAAATTCCACATGACATTTATAACACACCTTATATTGAAGTTATAATTGTTATTGGAATAAATGCAATGCACAACTTAACATCGGCACTAATACATGCCAAAAAATGTGCATATATTTCCCTTACACTTAACTTCAGCTATAAAGACATAGACAACTAATGGTTTGCATGATGCATATTTGTATTGAAAATCCCATAGGGACGCTAGCACAGTCAACGTCTTATTTTTTCTCAGATTCTTCCGACCTAAAACAACCAAAAAAGTTTTTTTTTTACACAATCCAACACTTTAAAAACAGAACACTCACAGACAGATGTTTCTAGGCAGTTGATAATATATATCAGGATAATTTGAAGGTGCAAGTTGTTGATTTAAATATTATTTATTTTCTTTCCCATACATGCCCTTACAATTGCCCAATGTGTTAAATGAGTTGCCCTCTATTTACCGCAGTTGCCTCTATTGGCTGGATTACTCAGTTCTATGAGAGAGATTCTGACCAAATCCTCTGGACGTGTGGGTGAGATGCACTGTGCTCTCTCGTTCACCCTGATAAGGTAATTGATACTTTAGTGATAGAACATGGGCTAACTTCAATATTTATAGATTTCCTACCTGAGAGGACATTACAGCTCTAAACAAAAGACCCGTGCAGTCATAGTGGTGTAACACTTATGGGCTAGGCAGCTAACTGCGGCTACAAAAGCAGCATCAGAAGAGTGTCCTTGTAAGGAGCCTGAGGTGTGGAAAAAACAGGAGGCTGTGCTTTTAGGTTTGGTAGATATATTTTAGGTGATTGGATAAAAACAGACAATTATAGCAACACAAAAGACAGAAGAGAATTAACTCAAAACAAATTAATTTCAAAATTATAAAGTCCATAGTCCATTCCTAGCTCGCCATCTTCAGATCCAGATGAGGATCTGATCCAACAGGGGGAAAAAAAAAAAACCCGACCTAAAAGGTCAGAAAACCCATTGAGTTTTATCAAAAACAATTAAATGCAAATATAATACAAAGGAAATAATCATTAAATTTAAGCATTTAGTTAATGCATACGCAAACGTTAGCAAATGCAAATGCAATAGTTATATTCCTAATAATCAATTAGACAAACATTTCAATCAGGTTAAATTAACCATAATTCAAATAAAGTTAAAGTGCACTTTCAAAATATCAATCAAGAAAAATAAAACAAATTAATTGTCAAATACTCAAGCAGAGTGAGAGACAAGGGAAAAATTAAATAAATATACATACTGCGCAATATCAACTTAAGTGTAGCTACAGATCAATCTGGTTTTTATCACTGCTTTAGAATCAAACACGCACAAAATTCAGCAAGCAAGTTACCTTTTCAAAGAGAGTGAGGTGTACTTAGCCACAATCAGCTCTGACAGAATCCCAGCGACGGTCCAGGTAAACAATGCTTCTAATAAAACAACGCTCTAATGAGCAATCAAGCAGAAATACCACAAGAAAAAATACCGATATCAAATAAACTCACCCAGCAATCAAATCAATAGGATTAAAGATTTCAGATGCAACTCTGGTGGAGAAGACGCCAGCAACAAGCCACAATCACAGTGGAAACAGGTGAGGATCCTTAACTGCGTGCTTGAGGTGGGGCTTTAAAGAAGCCGGCTAATTTAGGCCACACAGGAAGTGGGCCTGAAAAAATAAAAGTCTCTGACTAATTGTGGGTTACAGTGGCACATGCTTTTCCTCTTCTCCCATACATGTGCACAGCACTAGTGTCATTTAAACTTTTCGCCAGAGGGGGAAAACATCTGCATAAATCCTGGAACTTCTACTATGCTCCTTTAACACTGCAGAAACATGATTTTCAACATAGCTTCCAAACGCTCTCTAAGGTAGTCTTGTAGAAATAGGATACTTACTTACCATTTAGAAATATTTGCTGCATCTTTGCTGGTTGTGCAGGAAGCTTCACTTCTTCAGCTTCTTGGTCCGTCTCAGATTCAAAGATGTACTGTTGTACCATTGTGCATCTGTTTGCAGCCATTTTTATGTGTATACAGCATGAGTGTAAACATTGAATTGGAGGGTGTGGCCAGCTACAGCTTGTTTGCATAAAATTGACGGAGCCTTAAAAACAGCTAATTCTAAAAGGAGTTCAAAAAAGGCAAAACTGGGGAGTGGAAATCGCATTATTTGAGAATGATTTTATGCACAAACTGTAATTAATGTGCTTTGTATAGCCCATAGACCTATTCTAATTGTTTATAAGGAAGCATAATATGTCTACAGCTCTTCCGCTCTGTTTGGGTTTGGCGTCTTTGATCTTCCTTTTGGTAATATCTCATAAGTTTCTATGGAAGTTCTGGGCATGCCCGGCCAGGAATTGGTACTTCTGGCAGAGTGCTCATGTGTCAGGTTATGCTAAAATCAACATCTCCATAAAGCTTGTCAGCAGAGGGAAGAATGAAGTGCTCTAACATTTCTTTGTAGACGACTGCACTGACTTTAGACTTGAGAAAACAAAAGTGGATCAACAGCCGCAGATGGCATGGCTCAAATCATCACTGACTGTTGAAACATCACTCTGAACCTCAACAACTTTCATTCTGTGCCTATCCACTCTTCCTTCAGACTCTTAGAACCTGTGCCCATATTCACAAAGAATCTTTAGACTAAAAGTAGCCCTTAGTGACGTTATTTTAGGAAAAATAACTTTTTCTTAGAATTTTACCTTAAGAGAGCTCTTAAAGTGAAAAAAATCAGAATCAGAATCAGACATACTTTAAAAATCCCAGAGCGAAATTACTTCTATTCCTTGCAAATGTAATGAGTAGTGAGGAGGACTTTTACCCAGCCTAAGAGTGTCTGAAGCAGAGATGGTAGAAACATAGCGAGAGCTGTTTGGCTGATCCACCATCTAAACAGTGGAGGGAATGAGTAGATAAACTTCTTAAAGAATTATACAACTTAATCGTTCCCATAGGGTGAAGTTAATTCAGTTCAGTGGTCTGGGTTAAAGGTACGGCTCTAGTAATGTAATTTTATTCAGGGTAAGTAAATTATTGCCACAATATTGGACAATCAATATACATTTGAGATATGCACAAAGAATATAGAACAGAGGAATTTGCTATATTATTTACAGAAATACTCTGAATAATAAACATTTTAGAAGAAATGGAAAAAGTTGCAGAAAAAATATTTAAATAAATACACACTCTAGACAATATAAAAGGAGAAGTACTATACAGAAAGTATTTTATGTGTTGTACGGGATAATCTCTGCAGCCTACATGGTCATCTAGAAGTTTGCTTGTGTGATGCCTTCTCCTGGCTTTTAATCGCTGCATGGAGCGCTTCTCACTTTCCAGGCTTGTGCCTAAATGTACCAATATATAGGACATTTTTAACCAATCTGTATAATCTGACCCAATCTGTATAATATGATTGAACTTGATTTTGTAAAGTGCCTTGAGATGACATGTTTCATGATTTGACGCTATATAAATAAAATTGAATTGAATTGAATTAAACATGCGCAGAAAAAAAGGCTCATTTTACTGTGCTTCAAAGTCCGCCTATTTGCGCCATGATCCAGGGATCATTATACCTTTCAGCACTCCTCTATTCTCATCCCAGAGCTGTGCAGACAAAGACACTGCTCCTAACAGTTTTTTTCCATTTTTTTTGCTCTATTTTATGTTAGTCATTTTGCCAAAAACAACCGCTTTATACAAGCTGGCAGTCACAGTAAAATGCTGACAGGTGAGTGCACATTAATAATAAATAGATGAAGTAGTAAAGTGACCAGTATGGTGATTAAACATTAACCTGACTCTCGCCAGATGGATGTAGTTCCACCGAGCTCTACACATCCATCTGGAATCGCTGCCATTGGGAGGGATTTCAACACCACATAAAATGGACGTGCCAATCGAATCGCCAAGAGGGATTTTCGTAGATGTGACGTATCAGAGAAGCGACTGTTTTCATTCAGACAACTGGTGGCTCGCAGCGAGGAAGCAAACGGTAACATTGATGCCGATATTTCAAAAGTGTTGTCCAATCTACCGAATATTAATTCTTTAAAAGAACACCAGAGAACAGCTTTGAAGGCGTTTGTTAGTGGAAACGATGAATTTGGACCAGTCTTCTTTTAGTTTAGCCAAGGTAAATGCTTCTGACGCTGTCTCTGTTTGAAGAGTGACTTAACACAAACAATGCAACAGTTGTAGCCCATGTCATGATTCATTTGTGCATGGGTAGCTCTTGAAGGACTGAAGTCAAATGAGCTTCGCAGTCCTCTCATGGCAGCTCGTACACACTTTTCCCTCCTGCTAAACTAATCTCCTTGCATACAGTACACTGAACAGCCAGCTAATTAGGCAATGCATTTTTTGGGCTTTCCTATTATTTTCATTTGGATAACTGTCAAGTCACCAGTCTTTCACATGATTGTGTATACCAGAAATGGTTTTTATATATTTTTAATTTGTGTTGTAATATGTATTTTTCTTAAAGAAATTATTAGTTTTTTCATTAGCCATAATGTAATTGTCAACATTAACAAATGTATTTTTCTTATAATATATAAATATATATTATATAAATCTTAATAAGAAGCAGCTTTATCTCTTTAAATTTAATTGCTGAAAGAAAACATACAAAAAAAACTTTTGTTTATTTCTTAATTCATTGAGATGTACCTGCATAGCCCAGGTTTGTGAGAAGTGTTGTGACAAATGTTGCAAATAAACTAAGACACCTCAAAACTTCTACACTTTCAGCAAACTTCTAATGGTTTTCACCATGCAAGATGTGTTCAGGTTAATGAATTTAACACAAAAATAACAGAAGGGTGCAATCTGGAATGTATCAATGATTTTAAAAGACAGTTTATAAGGCGTTGCTTATAATCCCGTAAAGTTTATTTAAAGGGCAAATGTTGAAAAATTTTGTCAACTGCTGGAACAGAGTAATGGCGACATGTCTCTGCCAACGTCTGCAGAACAATTGAGTGTTTATGAGTGTTCAGCTATGTGATTTAACAGGAGCAGCTGAGGATGCAAGGTATGGAGGCTTCTTTTTCTCTCTCTGCCTTGCTTACTCTCTCAAACCTACGGCACACATATTTACAAGCATGCTTTACTACCTAGTTGTCCTTGCTGTGCCTCATAAAGACAGACTAAGGAGGCTGGGATGGTTTCAGGCAATAAAAAGGGGGACTGTGAAATAGCATTATATGTGAAGACACAACAGATGGCTACTGCTGCTATGCCCTCACTGAATATGACACAGGAAAGGACAATGTGAAGTACTTTCTGCATATACGTCCTACTGAACGAGGACATGAGATCTTGTTAAAGACAAGGTTGCATATTTAGAGCTGTACTCAACAGATGCTTATGGTGCTGTAAAGTGAAAAAATAGAATAACATTAAGTAAAGAAAAACCATGGTGAGCCCCACCAGGGGGCAGAATTTATCCAGAAACAGACTTAGAATGTTAGACAGAAATGTTGCATGGTATACTGCAACGTCCTGTCCAGACATGACATATGGTTGCTATAGATGCAGCTAGTGTATCTTTTTTCTGCGTGGCAACTTAGTAAGTCTTTTCTGGAGCTGTTTAAGAAGCATCTAAAACGTAAATTTGCTCTAATGAAGAGGTAAGAAGTGGTTGGGGCAGATGCTGTCTGTATTGTTCAATGGATCACTGGCCTAATTGTTACTATAGAGGATTGTGCCAAAAGAAAAAAAAGGGAAAGATTGATAGAAAATAGAAAGCAGGGGTCCCAGAAGATTAGGGATAAATGAAATGACACAAGAAACCTGCTTCAACTAACTATCTTAAGTGAATTAGCCCCGTCATCTCTGTTGGGCAAATAATGGTTGTGGAGACGATGAAAGCACCTTAATGGTCCTGTCTGTGTTTAAGTGGTAGTACCTTTCAGCACCACCAACATGACACAGAAGGAACAGAGCACTTAGATCACCATAAACCAGGATTTTTAAATGAGATTTGTAAAGGAATGCAAATAAACTGGATTTCTTTTTCGGATCTAAACAAAAACGAATGACATCTTTATATTTCATGAAAGGAAATGTTTAATAAGATACACATTTGCAGTGTTCCAAAAAAATAAATCTTATGATGTAAATCGGAATACGATCCAAAGCACATTCTTGTTTTTCAGTCAGCACTTAAAACATCTGCTTCTGATTTGAGAAAAGTGCTCCAAACGTTCTGGCTTACCAAAACTGCTAAGGAACCTGATCTCTCTCAATTTTTTCGTCTTGCTTGGTGTGGATGCTTACTGATGTAGGTTATGATAGTTATATTCCTTTCTGTATGTCAAACTGAAAAAATCTGTAAAAACAAATGGTAAAAAAAAGAAAAGTGTTTTTTATTTTTGGAACAGCAAATCTGGGGACATAAATAATGGCCACCAAAGACAAAAGTCTTAATAGTAAAGTTTAAAACTCAAATGTGATCTCACAAAATAAATATTTATGGAAATTCATTCAGTGAGGAGAACTGTTGCCTGAGAGCAGTAGCACAGACACTTAAACAAATCAGCACCCTGTGGGATTAAAAAGTTGTAGCATTTGCATCTGTCTGTAACTTGCACAACAGAAACTACCATTTGAAACACTTCTGTGCTGGCAAAATTATGAATTGAAATTGTGATTTATGCTCAAGTTCTGACCAGCATCTTTTCTCGCATGCCCATGGACAATAGGACACAACTGTGTCACAAAAAAAACGCCCATACTATGCTAGTGTGCAGGCCACTGATTATGCAAGCGTTGCTTTTCTTCATATAGTCAATCTGCATTTTACTTATGAGGGGTGATATGTACAATGGTAATTTGTCCAGGCATCTGTCCATCCGTCTTTTCATCCATCTGTCTTTTCATCCATCCATCCATCCATCCATCCATCCATCCATCCATCCATCCATCCATCCATCCATCCATCCATCCATCATGTTTGCATGCCTATCCTTACAAGGTGGTTGGGAGGCGGGGTGGGGGCTCTAGTGCTCCAGTGGTCAATGGGCTTTTCAACCAATGGTATAGACAAGTAAAAAAAAAAACTCCTCTTATTTTGGTTGTGAACTACTTTTAACTCCTGTCTTTCATTTTTCACATTGTATGCATACAACTTTGCATCAGTAGATGTCACTCTTGTGTCACTGTGGGTCTACTAGAGAGACTAGTTGAAGGGTCTGGGTATCTGCATCTTAGAATAAACTAGCTCTGTCTTGAGTAACACACTAAAATGAGTCTTCTCTCTGTAATCCACTGTCTGTTCTGTGTACTAGCTGCACCATACTCCCTAGCCTGTGTTTCGCTTGCTGACGGATCACATTTCCCCTAGGTTTGGTAGGGATTGCATAAGCATGCATGGGGAACATTTGCAGATAGCAGTTATTGATTTAATTCAATCTGTGAACACCACCGGATGCTTTGTATGGACAGAAGATTCACAAAAAGTATAAACAGTCTAATTTGCCTTATGATCTCTCACAACACCCATGGTTGATGATCTTATTGCAGACTCCCAGCTCGAGCTGTCTGACCTACCCATGGCTTACACATTGATTTGACCTATTCTCAAAACTCTGGGTTGTTTATTTGATTAAATTCAAGTTTCCACTTGTTTCATATTAATAGGCCAAGAGAAATTTTAAATGTAAGTACTAGTTTTGACGGGTAGGGAAACGTCTGTCCTCTTCACCCGTTTACTTTAAAAGAGATAGCTACAAGTTTAACTCCTCCCATCCAGTAGGTGGCAGAAGTACAACCTTCAGTTGTACTGTTTGACAGCCAGTTGCCAGGTCCTTAGGTTAGCATTAGCAAATATTTAACTTGCATGTCGAGAAGGAAAATGGCAACCTCCACATGGCTTCTGAGCCCCATTGCTTCCTAAAGTCGGCACCAACACTCAAAAGCTTGACCTATGTTCTCCCTCATTTTGTTTCTTTTTTTGGTTTGCTTGAATCTTAGAAATATAATGTTGAGGAGCAGCCATTTCTCAGAGCTATTACGGAGCTACTACAATCTAGCAATGCCTGAGCTCAATTTCATGTGACTTCAAAGTATTATTCCTATTGGTATATATATATATATATATATATATATATATATATATATATATATATATATATATATATATATATATATATAAATACATACATATATACATATATATAAATTATATACTATATATTTATTTTTCAGTACAATTAATATTCTTTATTCTGGACCACTTTAAAGGTTCTGTGGATATATTGTTTTTGAAAATGTAATCGTTTTGTTGAAAAAGTTGTAGCTATGTTTTTTAAATGATGTTTCCTACAAACACTCAACAACAATATAAACGCAACACTTTTGGTTTTGCTCCCATTTTTTATGAGATGAACTCAAAGATCTAAAACCTTTTCCACATCCACAGTATCACAATTTACTAGAATAGATTTCCAGATGGTGTCAACAAATATGATATATATATGATATATAATCATCAACATTGTATTGCTGGTTTTTAGAGGATGGCATAAAAGGCCTTTTCTGCGATAGAAAATATATGTTTTGAAGTTTCTTATCTCTTCTGAAAAGCAATGGAAAGGCTGATAATACTTAATTCAAAATGTCATACTTTCAAGATTTGTCGAATGTGAATATTTGGTATTTAAACATCAGATATATATTGTTTTTTTTCTCCTATTTGTCCTCTTTAACTGTTGACAGAGTAAAACAAGACATTAGGCATATTTTAGTAACAGAATTGCATGACTCTGGTCACCAATCATTCCTCTGAAATTACAAGTGACGTCATGATTATACAGATAATTTGTTGTTTTTAAATGCAACTCACAAAAAACTGATTAACTGACTTCAGTTTTTATGTGTGAATGTTTTGAATACCATTTATTACTTCCTAATTTATATTTTACTTTAACGGCAGTATTTCATCTGTAAAAGCAGAATATTGCTATGCTTGTTCAGTCTTTGAACGTTTTTAATCTTGCCACTAGCTGTTTGTCTTTGTCTCCTCATTTTTCTCTTATTTTCAGTCCAGTGTGGGTTTAAGGTCACATTTAGGAGGATTTTAATTTTTTATCTCTCTGGCAGGCTATTGCAAAAACACCATTTATTCCCAGTTCTTTAGCAGCGGCAATGAAAAATGCACACGATAACAGAATTTGACAGACATAAAATAGTGGTTCTGCCCCATGCTGATCCCTACAGTGCTACAGGCCAAAAAGTTTTTGCATGGTGTGTGTTTTATCCCTTGAATGAGGCGCCATGATACATGAAACAAAGAATAAACTAAACAAATAAATAAAATGAAAAAAACCTCAGGACAAAGAAAACCTTTGAAATATTTTCAGAAATCCTAGAAAACCAAGACAACTTTTGAAAAAGATTAGAATAATATCAGGCTCCTTTAAAGGTAAAAAAACAGACAAAAGCTTCAAGTCCATCCATTTGTGCTTTTCAAGGCCATAGAGCACTACTACTTTTTCACCATTTATATCCCTTTTGTATTTGGATGTTTGGTAACTGCAGCATACGTTGCAAAATCAATAGCTAACCAATAAAGAGAGCTACAAATATATTAAACATGAAACAATATGTGTCAGTAGAGATCCAACACAACTTTCAAAGTAATGTGTACTCTTTGGAGATTGATTCCCTGCGACAAGTTTTGTGTCATTTGCTGTTAGGATGTGTCACATCAGTAGGCTGGAAAATGGAGATTAAAATGGATTGATGTGGTGTAGTGACATGAGAAGGTCAGCTTGGAGAAAAAGTAATGATATTTATTTGACCCTATAACTTGGATCATATTCATCAAAAAACAAAGTTATTATCATTGCTGATTAATATTATCATACCATAGTTATCTGAAGTGATATGACCATGATGATTCCTAGCAATTCAAGCGACACTCTCATTAATGAGAAAACAGGAAAAAATATAAAGAAATATGTGATGACTTTTAAATATATGAATGAGGAAATTATGAGGAATGGTCTGCAAGGAAATTACATGTTTAAATCTCAGCTGGATTTTTTTTCTGTGTGGTGTTTGCATGTTATCCCCATACATCCAGAGGTTTCTCCTGGTACTTCAGCCTCCTTCCAAGGTCAGATAGCATGCCTGTCAGGTATAATGTTGGCAACTCTTTTGGAAATAAATGCTTGCATAAAATGGTTGTTTTCAGTTAACTGACAGTATAGACACTGTGGAGGACCAATCCTGCCATAATACAGAATACATACAGAAATAAATAAACTACTCAATAAAATAAAGACATGGCAAACAACTAGCTAAAACATAAGATTATGTGCCATTAAATTCAACAAAACAATACTTAACTGTTTTGTTTCATCTCTTTGCTTTAATGTATGTTGTTTTAATTGAAATAATTCATTTTCAATGTTATGTTTTTCCTGACAGTCTTTTGTTTTCTCTTTTTTTCATTTATTACAAGTGATTTTCCCTCAAAACTTTTTATTTTATTTTATCGTCCTTTTAATTCTGAAACACTGATATGTTTCCAGCTCTAATATATCCCTGCGGCATTTTCTTACCCTATGGATTCCCTTAAGCCCTTTTATTTCTCCTGCTTTTCGACTTGATCTTTTTTTACTTCATGTTTTTCCACCTGGTTTAACGTAGCAGTTGGTATTGTAAAAACAGAGAGGGTTGTCTTTGGAACAGCGTCACTGCCTAAGCTTCTTGCCTCATGGCCGAGATCAAGCCTATTGCAAGTGGGTAATATCCTTACCTAGCTCATCGTGGTCCACAAGTTTCCTTTTATAATAATCTTTGTCATTCCAACAAAAATTTTCCTCTGCTTTTAACTAACACCTTGTTGAGCAGTGGGCTGCTGTGCAGCACGCAGGAGGTGTTTCAAAGATGTAGTCTGGGGGATTTGAAACAGAAAACTTGCAGGGTTTCTAGAAAGCAAGCACTGGATTTTAACCAACAGGGTACCACTCCTCTGTTTTTTGGATGTTACCTCAACGTGGACCAAGTGTGGATTATTATTTTTTAAATTAGAAATATACATCTTTATGAAATATAATCATAAAATTCCACATGAAATATTAATTAGACACTAAGCTTTATAGGCTATTAGGACATAAACCATCGTTGGATGATTGCTTAAAAAATATTAGTATGGTGTCCGTATTTACCAGACTTTAAAATGGTAAATCAGCCAGGTGGTTCTTAAAATATGTCGTCTGATTAGATGTAAAAAAAAAAAAAAGTCCATCTCTACTGCATGCTTTTATTTTGAAAGCAACCCAACAACTGCCCTAATAATCCGTGCTCCTGCAAACTGAAGTATTCTCTCAGTTGGACAGTCAACCCGATGCAGAAAAGTATTCCAACTGACTGCACTATCTACTGCTAACCATACTACTCTACTGCCAAATCTGCAACGCTTCTAAGTTCCTTAGCAAACATGATAAAGGTTTGGCTGCTAGAGGATACAAACACTCAGTATGATGCTACTAGCACCATGCTCACTGTGTATCTGCAATGTAGAAAGTCATAAACATTGGGAAAAGCCATTGAATGACAAATATGGGTCCAAACCTCTTTTAGTCAGCTTGTATACATCAGCTTAGGAAAAAATGCAGCTGAAACTCAAATATGGCAGCGATGGCCACACAATAATGTCACTTATTTCACACTGTGATACAGCAGATAAAATATGTATTTAATATGCCAATACTTTTCTTAATTTGGATATTTAAAATGGGGCTATTGACTTAAAATCTACACCAGTTTTCAAACCCAAGTTATCTACACGTTGAAAAAAAGCCCATTAGTTCATACAATAAGTTTTTGGTAATGACTTGATAAGACATGGTGAATGAATAATGAATACATTTTTTTTTTTAATTGTCAACAACAAGAAATAGAAAGGCAAGAAACCAGTGTCCAACCAATGTGCTAGTTAAAGTCTGCTGGTTTAATATTAACCAATGAATGACAAACATTTCTCGTTACAAAAGTTTTGTACAGGGTGGTACAATTGCCAACAGCAAAGAGACCTTCAGAAAAAGGTCTTACTGTCGCAAAACATTCTAATAGCAATGGTTACAGCTACGTTTCTAAACTTCTTAATATTCAAGTAAATGCCATTTTAGGCTTAATCCAGAAATATAATGAATACAATTCCATTAAACCAGTGATAACCATTTTACCCTTTCAAAAGAATAACCCAAAAGAGTTTTTCAAGAGCCACAGAATACTGAGAGAGAGCTCCAGAAAAACCTGGAAGCAGCATGTACAATGTACTCATGGAAAAGCAATGCAATGAACCCACCTTTGGCCTCTATGTACATTATCTACTCAACAGTCCACAGCTGAAATAAAAAAAATGCTGGACCTTGTTTGAACTTTGCTGCAGAGGATTTGACCAAGCCTGTTAAATACTCGAAAAATACAGACTGGTCAGATGAGAAGAAAACTGAACTCTTTGGATGTCATTACAGACCTCATGTTAATAGGAACAATGGTTCTGCACATCACACCAAAAGTTTGCAAGTGGGAACATGATGGCGTGGGTTGGTCTACACCATATGGTGTTGGCAGGCTGCATCTAACTGAAAGAAGGACGAACGAATAAATGTACCAGGAATTCCAGATAAAAAATTAAAAATCTGTGTAAAAGAATGGGTCAAAATGCCACCTGAGCAATAGTTTCTTCATACAGGAGATGTCTTGAAATTGTCACCAAAAGACTTGTCCACAATGTATTTAACAATTGTGACCCACAACTGCAAAACTATGAACAACTCGGCAGAGCACAAACTGAGAAAAATGTAAAAAACCTTTAATATGTGAGAAAATAGGGGTTTTCATTTTATTGCAAAATATACTAGTTGAACCAAATTCTTTAAATTACCATTTCAAAGGTTTTAAAAGGATATGATTGGTGTTTAAAAACAGGAGGTTTTCAGCTTAAAATCCCCCTGACCAGTATCTGCATGTCCGGGTGGGAAAAGCCAAGGCTCATTAATATAACGCCTTCTTGTGCCTTCTCGCATGCTTTTGTTAACACGTGTCGGCCAGTAGGCTGCGTGCTTCAAGAGAGCAGATGGCTACTTATGTAGCTACTGAGTTTCTGTGACTTGTGAATCAGATGGACCGACCTGAATGGTTTTCCAAGAGTGCAATTGCGGCTTGCTCAGCACTCCACATTTGACCAGGACACCGACGCGGGATTCTGTATCAGGAGAGCTGAAACGGAATAAACTGACAAAGCGACTGCATAACTTTTGTGAATATTCATAGTTTCCAGCTCCCAAATAAGATGAAAAAAGCTTTGAACTCAAGGCAGAAAAGCAATAATTACCTTAACGGATTGCACAATAACCTAACTGCTGTTGTACAGTGCTGCGCTGTGTGAACAATTTACTGGGAATCTTCAATTATGTATCAGGAGCGATCAGTGTAAATAATAGCTTCTGTGGAAAGAGAGGATTCTTAGTTTCTAGTTGACGTTAACCAAAAATGAGGAAGATGAAGAACGCGTTGGACTATGGCGCATTTGTGCACTTCGGACACTTGAACCGCCAACCCCTAAATTCTGGTCCTTGAGCTAGAAATGCACAATCCTTTCTTTTGTCTAATTGATTGGTGCTAAATCTGGAATATTGCTCCATGAGATTAATTTTTATTGTAAGGCAATGAGAAATGTTATCTAACAAGTGCCCATAAAACTCTTTTTATGGGCACTTTTTCTGCAGGCCAGCTGCAATTCCTGGACATGCTGGCAGAATGAAAGCGATCTTGGAGAAAGCTGGAAGCTGGACTCTGGCAGAATGACCATAATTTTTAATGTTTTGTAATCGCCATCGAGATGTACCAGTGAGACTTGAATGTAGACAGAGAAACAAGAGTCTGCCTGCCCAAAACAAATGCTATTATCAGAATCTGGCCTCCCCATTGGCCTCGAAAGGCAAACAATCTTAATTACTCCTGGATGTCATGTAAACAAGACACTGTGACATCTGTGACCTGGAACAGAGTGCTACTGAACTGTTTAATAATGTTGTCACTATCACTTTGGCTACGAGAGCTATCTGCCACAGTTCACAGTCTAACACACACACACACACACACACACACACACACACACACTGCCTCTACTGTGTTTTTCCCCTTACTCTGATTGCAATTTTAGTAGTGGTTTAGACAGGTTAGATCAGACACCTTAAGTTGTAGCTTTGAGGACCTTGTTAATGCATAATTAGAAACAATTAAGCTTTGATTTTTTTTAGTGATGAAGCTTGCTCCAGTGAAACAATGAAACATAAGAAGTCATTCTTGGGCGCGCTCGTGGCGCAGCGGGAAGCGCGACCCATATACGGAGGCCTCAGTCCTCGACGCGGTCGACCCAGAATCGAATCCGACCAGCGGTCCTTTGCCACATGTCTCTCCCCCTTTTTCACCCCCCTAGAACCGGGAAAAAGCCCAAAAAATAGAAAAAAGAAAAAAAGAAGTTATTCTAGTTGTAGCTTTAGAAAAATTGGACAAAATTACTTGAGATCATGTAATTCCCAAAGAGACACTCACATTATTTCTTATTATCAATAGAAGCAATTCGTTACTGTGATTTTATGCTTTCTGTATGTTTGTTAATGTATGAAAGAAGTCTCGTCAAGGATTTAATAGCTTATTCCTTTGTTAATGAGATGTTTATATTTTCCAATGTAATAGTTTCCTCTGTAAAGTTTTTTCTGTTAGTGTGCAGCACTTTGAATCATCTTGTTACTGAAAAGTGCTAGATAAATAAACTTGCCTTGCCTTACCTTCCAAATTAACTCCTGAGATCTAATGGTAGTATTTGCTTTATTTGCCTTTAATTAATGCACAGTCCCATTCCAATCAACGGTTTACTCCATCTGTTCCTGTAAAAATAAAAATGAACAATCGTTATGATATTAATGTTAAGTGGTGAGAAGGCATTTAAAAAAAATAGTGTCAGGTTTGTTAATCGATGAACTCAGAACACACACACACAGGACAAAAGTTTGAGAGGTTTATTGAAAGGTGAATGATTGATGGATGAAGTAACCAGAGGTGCAGGAATACAGGGGCTCAGGGGTGCAGGTGAAGGCAGGAGCTGACGGCTTGGAGAGAGAGTTCAGCTAAGCTGGAAGGCTTGGCACTGAACCGAGTCTTCTCAGAGTGGCTAGTCAGGTTAGCAGAACTTGAGAGACACCAGGGCACAGAGCTGAGTTTCTCCAGGGCGGCTAGTCAGGTTAGCAGAACTCTGGAGACACCAGGACACAGAGCAGAACCTCTCCAGGAGCAAACAGTGAACGAATAGTCTTTAGAGTGACTGGCAGGACTAACCTTAACAACAGGAGTGAAACAAAGCTTCCAAGGCAAAACGGGAACTGGCATGGAGAGGTGTGGAATGATGATGGACCAGCACTAAAGTGAGGCAGAGGGAGGTTTAAATAGAAAGACTAACAGGTGAAATGCATCTGACTGAATAATTACTAACAGGTGTGACTGACTGCAAGGAGAGTGGAGTGAAGGCTGAGTGGAAGGGAAGGAGGAAACTAAAATTTAACAAATTAAAACCCAAACAAGGTGGAAAAACTGAGAATAATAGTAAACCAAAGCCGAATCAAAACTAAACCATGACAAATAGTAGCCAGGATAAACTACACCTTTTTATTTGAGCTGGCCTGATTTTCCTTTACATTACCATTGGTACTCTTACTTTCTGTTGTAAAGTCAGAAACCCAAAAAGAAGAGTTTGGGTAAGCGAGTAAGATGATAGCTTTGATGCCTTGGAGCAAAGTGCCTTCAAGTATCTTGTTTACAAAACTTTTATTTTATTTTCAGTGAGAAAAAAAACAACTATTTTTCAGCATGGGAAGAATATAACACTGACCTACAAGACAAACCCTGATTTGGTTTCCCCCAACCAGCTTGCCCTCACTCCACATATGCACTAACACAAACCACATGCTGACTTCACAGAGTAGTTTCTGCCTGTTGGGATTCAATTAGTGAAACTTAAATCACATTGAGATGAAAACAGCATAGCCTAATGGGCTTAGCTTTACATATGTCCTCCTCTTCCCTATTATATTTCATTAATAACAAGTTGACTTGAGAGAGAGGGGTTTGGTGGTTTTAAGCATGTGAGGGGATGAAAGTAGAGAACAGAAAATGGTACCACAGACCTACTAAACAGTAATATTTTCAATAATAATAAAAAAAATGTAGTGTATGAGTATTGTGTCTATAATATCAAGCTGTTTCCTTGAGCTTGTGCTTTTTTCTTTCTACATTTGGTAACATGAGGATGACAAAAATCCTTACACATTAAAACGTACTATGAATCCCGGTAACGTATGCTATTCCATTTTTATTTCAGTTTTTGTTTTATATCGAGAGTACATTGATTTCCATATACTGACATTTTAATTCAGACTCTTCGACCACCTGGTTTTAGGAAACTGGCTTTGTTAGGATTAGGAAAACTTTTGCCTTGAACGTAGCTGTGATTGGTTTGTTAAATAGCCTCGCTGTGCCCTCAGATGTTGGGGCCAATTGGCTGTCAGGGACATCTGGAGGGTTGGTGTGCATCTGTCACTCTTGTCTTTTTGATGCATAACGCATCATTTGGTTCTGCCAGACCCCTGTCAATATTTTTTCAGCTCATTTTACTTGTTGAATAGTTGTCAGGTCAGTCATTGGAAAAAAAATAAATAAACATTTCTGATTGGCCTGTTAGTGTATTGAATAAACCCTGTAGCAAAAGAAAGCCACTGTCCCAATTTTTTGTCTAGTATATATTTGGTGTCCTTAAGAACTTGAGTTATGTGGATCTAAACGTGAAGAAATTAAGTACAAGTCCTCATACATCTAAGAACAACATGTGTCGCTTATTATATATCACAATTTTGAACAGTACATGTGTTTAGGGGTGAAATGTGTAGAATTCAGTTGGAACCAGTCCAAGTATTCAGCATGCCACAGTGAGAATTTTTATCATTGCAGACTGCATGAGATTAAGCAGTCACAAGGTGATACTGTGTAGTTGTTGCATGTTTGTTTTATCTAAATGGTTGGTTTGAAATGCAAGTCTTTTACTTCACCCTGTTGCTTGTCCATGAAAGAAAGACTCCTTTTGCTTTGATTAACCATCAAGGAGAAGGCAGCCTGTCAAAAACCAATGACTGGTGGTAAAGACAGGCATTTAGGAGGAAACATGAGGGGTGAGAGACGCCAAGAAGTGTTATGTCCCAGGCCCTTCCTCCCAACTGACTTTAAATTCAATGACTGTTTGCATCAAAGTTTTTACACCTTTTTTCATTCTTTAGTTTTGTTTATGCCTAAATATACACATTTGTATAATTTTTAAAATAAACCTTAGTTGCATTTTTTAGTATGCTAAAAAGTTTTCTTAAGTTGTAAATTTGCCTTTACTGTACAATTTCTTATTCTTGTTTTTGTTTTTGTGTGTTTTACACCTGCGTGTATCTGCATGCTTATATTTGGCTTCACTTTGCTGCTGGTACACCTGAATTTGCCCACTGTGGAACAATTAAGAATAATTCTATTCTGTTCTATTATATTATATTCTAAAAGCAACACTTACCATGCTGAATAAGTAGAACCATGTGAGTTCCTCACTATAAAGTTGAAACCTAATAACTACATACGCTATATTAAAATACATTTAATTATTTTTTTCTTTACAACCCAATTCAATCAGGCTAAACTGTTGCTTTTTTTATAGATCTGTTAGTATTACCAACATGATCTTTATTTGGTAACAGCCAAAATTATGAGGGAGAGATTTTTAATGACTTTTTTAATCCAAATGTTTATATACATTTATAAAATGTAGTATGGTTTGGTAGAAACTTTGAAACTGAATGGCTTGGGTCAAATACATATTTTGAGTATTCTTCCCCAAGCTCTTCTTTGCACACATTCCACACAAGCTTTCATCTCTGCCTATAAACGTTCTATGGAACTGAGTTTAGGACCTTGTGTTGAAAGACCGATGTTGCAATCTCTTCAAAATTATCGCACACATGAATATACACATAATTTTGATCATCCTAAATGATCTGAAACAAGACAAGTTTTGTCTCATTTTATGTTAGATAAAAAGGAAAAAAAAGTTGGGTCCTTAAACAATACAATGTTACTAACAAAG
This sequence comes from Fundulus heteroclitus, assembly GCF_011125445.2. Lineage (NCBI taxonomy): Eukaryota > Metazoa > Chordata > Actinopteri > Cyprinodontiformes > Fundulidae > Fundulus > Fundulus heteroclitus. The sequence goes on from NC_046371.1 coordinate 20,310,348, forward strand.
GTCCAACAATATTCAAGACTAAAGGTTGAACCAATGCATAAATACCGCACTGCTTATGGTTTTAATCCCACTGAACGAAGAATGTATAAGTAGTGCTTTTCTATCAAAGTGAAAACTATAACCTTCTGCACTGGCATCCATTGGATGCTCTTACTGACAGCTGCACATTGTTCTTGCTGTGTTTTCAGTTTCTATTTTTTGTGCTAGACCATGGCGACTTAAGTAGGCATAGCAGGGGGCCCTGCCATCACAGATGTTCTTGTGACATCAGTTTGTTTTGTAAGAATCGAAAGGTCTGTATACCTTCATAGCATTATCCTCCTGTTGTAGTTGGATATGCCACTGGTTAGACAGTGAACCAACAATGATTGAAAATAGAACATTGTCACATTACTATACAGTTATCTCAACATATCTACAATTTCCATTATGTTGAAAAAAGGCTTTCACCCTGGAGAAAGTGTCCTTTAAATTTACACCTTACTATATCTATGTTAGTGAAAGACAAGTACAAAGATGAAGACATAAAAGGATGAGAGGTTCATAACGGCACTGTTACTTATCTCCCTCATCTTGCTGTTCCCACTCTGTTATCTCTTTCAACTTCCCTCAATTTCCCCAGTTACTTTGTAATGAAGCTGTCCCACAGCAGAGTTCTCAGCCCAAACAATCATTAGATAGAGGAAAGATAGAGTGAGCGGCAGAAAAAAATAAAATGCAACATTAGGGGTAACAAAAATAAAGAGAATAGAAAACAGAGTATGAAACAGAGACATGACAATGTGTAGGAATTTTAAAGATGCCTCCAAGTGGGTTAAAAGCAATGACAAATTTAACACCCAGTTACCCAGTTAGATCATGCTAAGCAGGGCATTACATGGGCATTACATCAGTTTGCTATTGAGCTGGTGTGTCTTTGAAAGACATTGTCTAGATGTTTGTTTACAGTGTTTTTGTTTTTGTCTTAAGCAAGGACAGCACATTTCTGCACATAGTTTACCAATATTTGGAAACGTGTTGTTCAGTATTGTTAAAGAAATTATTTGAACACCACTTAATCTCTTATTCCCCCAAAACACCTCATAGACGCCTGTAAAATGCATACCTTAATTAAATTTGATGGTGTTTTTCAACCCTTCGGCTCACATGCAGAAGCTTGGACTCTTTGTAAAGATAACACTGAATATTTAACCTGAGCAGACAAATGTATTATTGCTGTAACTATTTAGTATTTTTTTTTAACTTGAAATACACAGAAATAGCTATTTTAAATCTGTTTTCATGTAGCCACCAGAATTCACAAAGACCCCAGGATAGGTGTCAGAACATTTTCAGAAAGAACTGAGTGAAAGTCCGGTTGACTCCAGACGTTTTCCGGTAACGCTATATGCACAATTAAACGGCAGGGACACACAAAACAAAACCAACACTGCTTACACTGAAGTGTTTTGAAGCCAGTTTTGAGTTCAGCTACACCTGTAGCATAATGCTTTCATGAACTTAATTGAAGCTACATGCCAGTAACTTCAGAATAAGTGTCATGGCTGATAAGCCACACCTGTATGCGTGAGAGATGTTGGGACTCACATGAGAAGAAACACAGTGGACTTGATGGGATCTGGAGAGACCATAGGTTAACACAATTGGCTAAAATAGATGTCCATCAAAAGAAGAGTAACTGGTGGCCATTTTTGGCTCAACAACATTTGGAACTATTATGTTTTCAAATGGTGATGATTTGAAAGGCCCCTTGCTACTAGTCTGTGTGTTGCTGGACAGTTAAGAGGCTAAAGCACAAAAAGCAATGGAACGTACTTGTTTCTTTTTTGTTTAAAATTACAGCAATGATTCCTGTAAATATATCGTATACTGTATTAGAACCAGGATGACATCTCCCTCACTGGAAAAAGCTAGGCTTTCCATCTCAAAGCAGAAAGAAATCAAGATGAAAATCTGCAACCAATCCCACAGATCCAGCTTTAGAAACTAAACTATCTCTTAAGATGTCAGTGCTCACCCATACAGTTGGGTTTACCAGGGACTACCTCCAGAATTTGGGAGTAAAGAAGAAGGAAGGACCTGCCTGAAGTCACAGCTTCAACTCTGTTGAAAACATGTGAGATTAACTTGGGTGTGATGTTTGTCCCAGAGTGACCAACACAACCACACTGGATTGGGAAGAATGCTAGTTGAGAAAAGGAAACCCATTCCATTGCAGTGTGACCAAGCTAGTGACCAGCTAGAGGGGGAAGTACCAGGCTGCTGTGGCCATGTATTATTCTCCCATGCACTACTGAGGCCCCTGTTTGCTAAATTGAAAAAAAAAAGTTAGAATAAGCAGAATAAGCTGTACAGCTATATTTAAGGCTTAAGAATAAGGTTTTCTGACAGTAGGAGATTTGTATTCCTGCTGTCCAATTTAAGATACTGTGCTTGCAAATGCATTCTTGAACTTTTTTATTTTTATTATTTTTTTTACATTTTTGACAAAATTCAACATGTTTTAATAAAAAAATCCTAAATGAAAGGCAAATTAAAGAGTATTTTCAAAATATTTTACCATAAGAATCTGAAAAGTATGGCATACCTTCACTATCTCAAGGTGGTTGAGTTTTGATTTACTTCTGTGTTATTTGATTTATTTCTCTTATATCTCTGTTTATCTTTTTACCTTGGTTTGCAGTTCTTAAGTCCATTTCTTCTCTTAATTAGTTTCCCTCCCTCAGCTGCTCTACCTTTTCTCTGCCTCAGCTCCTTCATATTTCCTCTGATTAGCTACAATAGTTCATTTGCCATTTTCATGCCCCTGCCTCTGTATTTAAGATCACTGGCTGTCATTGCTCATCCCTGGATTCCTTTGATGTTCTTCCCGATACTTCATTGACAGCCCATTACAAACCATTTTATTTCCTGTGTAAGTTTGTTTATTTTTTTCATTATTAAAAACTTTTTACCGCAACCGCTCTCTGCACTTGGTTCCATTTGTAACCACTCCATGACAGAATAATCTAGCCAGTTGAACTTAACTGAGCTTTTTTTCAGAGGCATACTTTGTAAAACTAAAGACAAAATGTACACTGACGTGTACATCAGCTCAGAGCATCATAACCCAATCCTCACCTCAAGCTGCTGCTGCCGCATATTCCACAGTCACAAACACGTGAGTCATCACTTCATATTCCTGTTCCCAAATTCTCTCACTAGTGTATCCCAGTGGACCTGCCACATATTTCTGTTCCTGAGTTCTCTGACAAGGGGGGGAATCCACTCTTCAAGGCTACTCTGAGGGCTCCAGCGACCCTAGTGCTGCTATCCAGGGTCCCTCTAAGGGTTTCAGCAGTCCCAGGGCTGTGCTTCAGCTCTCCTCCAAGGGCATTAGCAGCCTAAGTACGGGTTTCCAGGGCTCCTCCGAGGGTTGTGGCATCCTTTGGAAAAGCATCCAGAGCTCATGTTGGGGTTTTAGTGTCTTCTGGACTAGTCTCCTGAACTCCATTGTGGGTTCCACATACCAGCTCCTCCATGGTTTATCGATGCCTCTTGGCCACACTTCTGACAAGGCTCTCCGTTAGTTCTCCCAATCTCATGCTGACCTTCAAGGCTCCATCGCTGCTTGCCTTCAGGGCACCTTTGCCACCAGCCTACAGGGTACGTGCTCCACCGCCAATCCCCATGTCACTTATAGGCTCCTCCACCTTAAGCTCCATTCCCTCCAGCATGGGAGTCTGTAACTATCTTGCTGGAACCAACATCCTCTGTGCCTCCTCTCCTCGTTCTCCAGAACCCGTCTTATGTTATGCTTCCTTCCAAGGCCCCCTCTACCTGCCAGCTTTTGGGTTGTTTTTTGATAATTTTTCTTTTTTCATAGACTCTTTCAACATGTCTGATGTCTGCCCTTGAAGGTGGTTTATGTCACAAGCTCCAGTTTTTTTTTTTTTTTGTGTGTGTTTGCAATGTCAGCATTTTTTTTGTCTAAGTCCATATAGGTTTTGCCATATTATATCATGCTGTTGTGTCATTATATGTATTTCTCTTTTTATATTTTCCCTTCCGTTTTCAGTTCTTAAGTCAGCTTCCTCTGTTAATTAGTCTTCCTTCCTCGGCTGCACTGTATTCATTCTGCCTAAGCTGTTCCGTATTTCCTCCGATTATCTTCTCTGGTTCATTTGTAATTTGTCCACATTTGCCTCTATAGTTAAGCACACCGGTTGTTTTGACTCACTGCTGAATTCTATTGTTCTGCTCAAGATTCCTTTGACTTCCCATTTAATTTCCTGTGCTTTTTGACCTATTCTCCCAATGTAAAGTTTTCTTAATTTTAACATTTTAAACTCAAAGTTCTAAGTAACAGAAAGGTGTTCTTCCCCCACTGTTTGTCCCTGTGCTGATGTAGGATGATACAAAATGGCTGATGAGCACATTCTAATTAAAAAAAGAACCTGGCCCTATTGAACACAGCTTTCAGGAGAGTCCCTGAGAGTATCGGAGTGCCAAAATCTATAATAATTTTATATATCTGCTAGTTCTTTAATGCATGGTGGCTTCTTTCCAGGTCTTATTTTCCCTCCTATACCCCTTCTGTCTTATAGTACTCAGGAAAAAGTCAGCTTGCTGACTTAGGGCATTAGACAAGGCATTAAGACATAAGGCAAGGTAGAAAACAAGACACAGTAGTGCTTGCAAGAGACCCAAAAACCTTTTATGTAATGTGTGACCTTATCATAGTTTAGATAATTAGAACAGTCTAAAGCTCGACTACTCCATTAGAACTTTTCATTCGTGATCCAGACATTGCCCCAAGATAGGTGATAATGAAATGCAAACATTTAGTGTTCTGTTTTAAGGGCTTAGTTGTGAATGCAAAGCAATAAAACATAATACAGCAATAATCAGAGTTTTCTTTAAAAATTATCTAAATCACAGCTAAAATAACCTCCTTTAGAGAGCAAATCAATATTTAAAAAATACAATTCAAAAATACACATTTCAAAGTACAAAGGGACAGAAATTAAACCAGTGTCTCAAACTACAAGTGGAGTTTTTCTAAAAAAAACGTCTCAGACAACAAACGTTGCAAAATCACAGAGACAAAGCAAGCGCAACCTTTGAAAACAGAAAGATCAGCATGACAAACAAACAGAAGCCCTGACAGAGGGGTAGGGCTGGCTTTCAAAGCTCCCTCTCATCCATCTGGGCTTGTTTCAGAAAGAATGGCTGACTTACCTTGAGTCGAAAGCAGGTGCTCTGAGTTGTTCTACCTCAGTCTGTCGCACTCAGCGTCCAATCAACCCTGAGTTAAGTGTGAGCACAAGAATGAAAAAATCCCTCATCAATGGAACGCAGATAACGCGATTCACCATGTCAATGGCAGGAAATAAGAAGCCTCAAAGTGCACATTTCTCGTTAGTGGAATTAGAAATAATTAATGACGGTATGTGGAGAAAATTAAGGCAAAGGAAAGAAAATGTTAGCGCTACTGCTGAAAAAAGTAAGAGTTGGCGGCAGAGAATTGCTTAACAAGTACATGCGTGAGTTATTTTATGGAAAATTAAAGCTGTACTCACACTACACTCATTCAACATCCAGAAAATGTGGTGTGTTCACATTGATTACATGTCTAGGTGCAATCCAACAGACACAAAAAGGACGCAGCAGAAAATCAAGGTAAAAGGTAAAAATGCAGTTTAATCAGGTAATGATCAGTTATAAGCTATTGTTATATTTAACCTTGACTAACTAAAGCATTCATCGGCTATGTTCAACATATGCAATTAATGATGGGATGATTTGTGAGTTATTGAAATAACTGATATGTTTGTTCTTCCTTTTGCCAGCATTTGGCTTGATGAACCCTTCCGTCACAAAAAGTAGTTAAAACTGATTTTCTTGTAGGTGTATAATTTGTGCTAACCTCATTTTTATATTAATTAATTATATATATAAAAAAATGTAAGTCGAAGTAAAGGTGGTGTTATTCAAGTGAAGAAATTTGAGGTGGTCCAGTATTGGAATGCTCACCCTAAAAAACATGCAAATGAAGTTGTTCACTTATCTGGATCAAAAGTTTAATGTAACTTTCTTATCTTTGTCTTTTCAGTTGTGGATGGTCCACTGACTCTTGTGGAGCCTTCTGTCCTAAACCCCTCCATGCAGTTGTACGCTTAATACTCCACAGGTATTTTTATAATGGATTAGAGTACACTGAATTTTCTATCTTTCACTATGGGATGATGATGAAGACATTTGCTGCCACAGAGAGGGAGCAGACAGAGATTCTTGCTGAGGTCTGGTACTTAAAAAGGTAATCTAACAGTATTAGCTTTCTATACTTTTCAGTGTGCAGCAGAATAATAGTCGGGCATCTTTCTCTAACAGAGCAATGCTGGACATTCAGGTGAAGGAGGTCCATCCACCTCTGGAGCACAACTTTCATGTGTTAGAAGTTAAACCTAATGACTTAATATAGAAACAGTAGACATGCAACTGAAATTAAAATATTTTTTCTGTCCCTAAAACTCCATGGGAAACGGCTGTACATGGTGCACTTAAAAGAAAACATAAAAACATGCAATCATAAAGGAACACCTAAAATGAAAGCTGCAGAAAACACAACTTGAAATAATATTGCTGGAGCATCTGTTAAATATGGGTGAGGTGTTCACAAGGGTGGATGATTTTATTTGACCAAAATATCAACAATTACTGTATTTTCACTTGCAGCTAAAAAAGAAAATTTAATGAAATTAAATTACTCTTGTCTTTAGTTGGGATATGATTGGTAAATCCACCCGTCCAGGCTCAGATCTGGGAAGAGTTGGGAAGTAGAATTGACAGGGATGCCATCTGTCCTTGAGAATGTACCCGGTGTACTCTCTTAGAAAAATACACAGTATACATTTTCTTTTCTGCACTGCTGATTATGAGGGCTCCTTCTCATATGATCTTCACTATACAAAACTATAATTAGCTGCACTATCAACAACATTCACATTGATTACGTGTATTTAGGCCTACATGCACATTAATGCTAGAAAATGTCTTATTTACATAATCTTCATTTCATGAAGGAGGAGTGATGGGAATGTAAATGGCATCTATGAAACCAAATATGCCTGGAAAACTTAAAATATATCAACAGAAAATTAGTGCTTGATGTCTAAACATTTTATAGCAAATAAATCATTGCTTTCACTGATATCTGCAATTCTGTGTAGTCCTTTTAATAGTCTTGTGGGTGTGTGACTAGGGAACACCACTAAATTATACAGTGAAGTTACAACAGTAACATCCCTGACAGCGCGACATACAGTTGCCTCTGAAAGTTGTTCTGTGTCACCTACATCATATAAAATGCTGCTGTTGGCAAAGAAGTGCAGCACAGATCATTTCTTCAGAGCTGCTAACTGAAGCTAACTTTAATTTACCAAAATTATTAAGCAGTTTATCAAGTGGTACACCCGTGATTTTGTTAAAAATAATTTCCTAAAATTTGATATTTTCCACTTCTGAATAAATAGACTGAAATAAATTGTATATTTTTTTTCAAAGAATGTTTTGTGTGAAATTAGGGTTTTAATTACTTTTTGTTTTTGTTTTACCAGGGGTAATACTGTTTGCGCTGAGTGTGGAAGGCAATGAATTCTGCAGACTCTATGACCTTGTACACCATGTATTTATGTAAGAATGCATTTTGTTTTAATATTGAAACAATTCTGTAATGTTTATAGCAGAATGAGATAGGAGTGGGGATATTGGTCTGCTGGTACTGACCAGGGCATTCAGCATATGCATCCTGCAATAAATAGATTATACTGTGGATAAACTCTGGTAACTTGGCATGCTGCCTCTCCACACATTTAGTCCTGGTCCTAGTTTGCTTATAACACCTGCATTGGCTTAGATAAGACCCTTTACTATATGCCTACAGTATCTGGATTTCCTTGTTAGATCCTTTACCAGATCTTTTATTCGTCATGTATGAATATCATCCCCATAGTAAATGTAAATTTGTTCTTTTGTGGCAATCTGTCTTGTGAATTCAAATTTTGGGGTTTAGATTGTTTGGTTTAATTAAATATTACATCATTCATACAGTTTCCTTCTTAGCCCTAGTGTGCAGATTTTATTCACTGATGTCTACGGATTTTGAATAGTTTAACTGAAATAGAATTAGGTACGTTATTTACTTGCTACCATACAATATTCAAATGTAGACATTGCAAGATAAAAATGAAAAGTTTGGTTTTAGTTTTAAAAGGTGCAGAAAAGTACACAAGTGAAAACACAAAATTTGTGAGCAGTCATATGTGATTAAGATCTCCTTAATTGCACTCTAAAATTAGCACTTGTTTTGCCGATAACTCCTTTTCATTGTTTGTGCTGAAGAAGCCAGTTTGCCCGCAAAGTCTGATTGGCTTTTTTAAGCTGGCCATTAAAGATTATAAAACAAGCAGTTATAAAACCATGTCTAACAAAAACCTTAATTTGCCAAAAATGTAACATTGGCTTCCTTGAATCTAACACATTCTTTTGACAAAACAATAACTGCCTCTACTGAGTCGAGTTAAAGGTCAAAAAGTCGGACAGAAATGACAACAAAATGTATCATGTTATATTTCATTCTTTGTTTATTATTAAATATAAAATGAATAAATGATGTGTTCCCGCAGTGAATCTGCAAATATGAATAAATAGCGCAGAGCTTCTGGACAAGCTTGACTGGTCTCAGTTTCAGCCGTTCCTTGTCAACAAACGTGCTAATGCTTTGGCCCCGTTGTCTTTATCAGAGCATGAAAAGACAAAGGAGGTCATGTTATTTATGAACAGGAATTCACAGGTCATTGGCCAGTATTTTCAGTGGGTATTCATTATTGAAATTTTATGGTCTTGGCTTTGACTACCAGAGATGTGTTGGGGAGGAACACCCTTTGTGCATGAAGGCATTGCACATACTTTGATGCACGTGTGTTCAGACTTCAAAACAATGCTTTATATAAAATAGAATAATCAAATATTCTTTATTGTTCCACAGTGGGGAAATTCAGGTGTACCAGCAGGAAAGTGAAAGGCAAATTGAAGCCTGCAGATAGACACAAAGGGTAATAAAATAAAATAATAGTAACAGAAGAATACAGATGGTAGAAAGAATTGTGGCTCACTCTTGCATAAAATAATAAAACTAAGACTAACAGTATAGTCTAAACATGTTTGACAAGCAGCATGTCTGTTTGTGTCTCATTTACAGTTAAGTCCTAAAGCTGAAAATGTCAAGGTCATAACACTGTTACCAACTAGGTTGGTTTTGATTCGAATGGCTGTTCTAAGCTGGGTAATAAGTTGGAAGAGAGGGGGTCAAAACAATACAGGACTTCATTTTCCACTCATGACATATGTCAGAATGTGTAAAACTGATGGAACCAAACATGGATAAAACTGATATGGGGACATATACTGATAGAAATATGTACATTTAAAATATTGTACCTGCAATCAATAACATTTCTTTTCATGTCATTCATGTGTCCAAAACAATGTATTTAATAATCCATATTGACAAAATGTCTTCCCCAGTATGGTGTCATAGGACAAAGGACACCATACTGGGGAAGCTTTCAAAAGGAGGAAATTGGAAGTTATCAGTTAGTGATCTTTATATCAAAACATTTCCAATTTCTATATTAGAAACAAACAAAAAACAAATACAAATAAAATTGACTTTTTGAACAACTGTGCAGTTAGTTAGACCGTGAGAGCAGCAGAGCTACAATGAACGGCTAACACCAACGCTAACTGCTAAGCTAACTGGATACATAAACACTAGAAGTGCGTATGTGCAGCCAGCAATTGGAAATTAACAAGGAACGTGCATGCACACTGGCCCTGTGTGAGCATGTCAGAATGATTGGCATGTGGAACAGCCAATAGATGAGGTGATACCCTCGGATCTTAATGGACAGAGGACGGTGAGGGTAGGACCAAAACTCTGACAAATCCCCGTCCTTCAGTGTGAATGGCAGTGATTGGTTAGAGTTTTTACAGACCTGCAACTCCAACACAGATCAATGTTTTAACCTTCTTTTTCTGAATACATAATGTATTGACTCATTTCAGGATGGAAGGACCATTTTACCCAGTATAACAAAAATTGTTTCTGAACAGGATTAGCAACTATGACTTTAACTTAAAAACTTGGACTATGCACCTTTAAAGAAAATTGCTTATACATTCTTTATTGATGGCTAATGCCGTCTTTGTCTCCTTCTATAAAGACTATTTAAAATACTCAGTCTGCTCCTTGCATCATTGGCAGCCATGAGGATTTATCATCATGCTCTGAGTGTAAGAGGACCATATCATGTTTCCTAAATGTAAAATACCAAGCAGGAATTATAACAGATATCTTTACAAGCTCAAGATCTTTAATCATGGCCCCCTATTGAAAGTTAAAGAGCTATGTTGTGAGGCTCTGAATGGCTTCTGTGTTCATAGATCCTTTCCTGGCTTCTGAATGGCTTCTGTGTTCATAGATCCTTTCCTGACATTAAAACATTTTCTGAGTGAATTATGTAAAAATTAACAGAATTGTACAAACAAGCCAAAATAGAAATTGTAAATTGTAATTGCACAAGTAGACAGGCAAATATCAACTGACAAAGATAAAAGGTTCACATTCTAAATATAGCAGCCAATGGGATCTAAAGCTGCAGTATGACTCAAATGTGTCAGGGAAATATAATGACAGAATGCAATGAGCATATGTGAGGAAACCAACAAAGGGAAAGGAAGGAAATAGAGAAGCAAAAACACACGAGCGAGGTGTCTGCCCTCCCTTGTTGGGTGAGGAGACTAGTGTAAATGAGATCGACTCATTTCCCACACCAACACAAGCACCCACTCCCATCTGTCTTTGACAAACGTGCCCTCATACACACACACAAATACATTTGCACACGTGCACACGCACAGGCCAGCAACCAGAGATGAAAGGAATCAATACATTACAGCAGACATCTGAAGAGTCCAGTCCACTCCCTGGAGGATCATCTGTAATTGGTCCAGACAAACAACCAAAGGACAACAACAATAACAAAGCCTCTGTGCGCAACAAATGCAGCAATTAATAAATCAGAACAGGAATACCAAATTAAATCTATGAACAAATATCGACAGGGCTTTGAACACATTTCCATTATTCACTGTCTATTGTTGTGATCTGTTGGTTTCAGCAACCACGTTTGCAAAAGCATTTGCATATCTAAATGAGTGACTATTTAATTCATCTTACCAGTCAGCCTAGCAATTGGACTTTGGTGTTGATTTGGTATTGCTGGTTTGCAGCTTGTTAGTTCTATGAATATTTTACGCTCAAGATTCCTAAGAGACAGAGTACTTATATGGCCTAAAAATCATGTTGACCTCCAAATTTTTAATCATATGATTTGACACCTTAGAGCGCTTGTTAAGGACTCATGTGTACAATATATAACAGTATTACTGTAGTGTTGCAGCAACCTATGTCCAACACAAATTTCTCCTGTTGAACACTAATAAAGAGACCTTGAGTGTTTAACTTCCTATGTGTGTTACAGCCTGTGTTGTCTCAGTTAACACAGAAGCTGGAAGTGACATGTGCCACACTTTTTTTCTCTCACAGATCAGAACCACACTTCACTCCTATAGTTTTAAATCATTGTTTTGTTGTTGTTGTTGTTTTGCTAATTTGAAGCTTTACAAAACAACTATTACTAGCTGGAAAAATAAGTTCCATTTGCTCAACAATAACATTTAAATGGTCATAAAATTTAGGTCATGAACGAGAGAACAACGAGATCTTGGATACAAGTGGCTGAAATGAGCTTCCTCCAGAGGGTCGTCGGGCAGTCCCTTAACAAAGCAATATGCAGTATTTCACCACTAGATCGGGCTTGAGTTCTGTCTGTAGACAAAAACAAGATGTGTGAAGAGGCCCTGCCTCTCTCTTCCTTCTTTCCAGCTACCACCCAGCCCCTTATTTGCCCTCTCACATGTCGCCTCCTATGTGCATATTTGTAAAGGACAAAAACACAGCAAAACCACATCATCTTTCAGAGGAACATTTCCAGTGATGAAGTAACTCAGATTTTTATAATGTTGCTAGCAAGAGAACATTTTGATCTGCTGGGGGTGCTCTCTGCCATGTCTCTCCAACACTCCTCTGCTCTGACGGTGGCATTTAAGGGCAGGGAGGAGCTAAGCCATGAGTGACAGTTGTTCACATGCATATACATGCATGACCATGCAGGACCATGCACGTACATACACGCGCAGCCGGCCCGGCTATCTAAACAAGAGACTGGAGAACAACACAGAGATGGTGTTGGTCCATCTGAAATATTACTTTTAGTTCTTCACATCACTATTTTTAGTTCTATCTAAAATAGTGAAATTCACTTATTGCTCCTTTAAAGATAGGAGATAGGTTGAGGTACTTAACCATATGGAAGGGGCTCAGAGTAGAGCTGCTGCTACTCCATAGTGAGAGGAGTCAGCTGAGAGCTGAAGTGGCTCAGGTATTTGTTCTTAATGCCCCTATAGACTCAGGAGGTATTCCAGGCATGTCCCACCAGCAGGAGGCCCAAGGGGCAGCCCGGGACATGCTGGGGGGACTGTGTCTCAGCTGGCCTGGGAATGTCTTGGGCTTCCCCCAGAGTAGCTAGACGAGTTAGCTGGAGGAAGTCTGGGTGTCTTTCCTAAGTCTCTTACCTGGTCCTAGTTAAGTTAAAGATGACTGATATGAGAGTTTTTGTTGAACACTGAATTAAAAAATGTCCATGTTACACGCAAAAGACAAATCATCTTGAATGTACCATATAACTGTACAGTTTAATTTTTGAATCAACATTAAAATGAATTAGAAAAACACACTTTTCCCAATTGCTCACCAAAGTGGGAGCAATTGGGAGGGGCTTATTGTATACAGAATACTGAATAATTGGTATTTAACTTAGCTTAGCATCGCTAAATGTCATGTCTTTTTATTCAAAGCAGAACTGTTTTGATGTACGTGTTAGCTTGATTTGTGATATATTTAATCTCAATTAAGCTACAACTTAAGCTTTAATAGTATTAAAGTTTTCAGGTAAACATACAGCACTTGACTTGTATCGATTAAGGCTAATATGTCCAAGGTTTCTTATTTCCTGCCGCTGAAATGGTGATTTGGGTTATCTCCTTTTCAATAGATAAGAGCTTCTTTCATACTCGTGCTTCTGCTCAACTCAGGGTTGATTTGACACTGAATTTAGTTACGTGAATTATATCACCAATTCTGAAACCAAAAACACTGTGTATGAAAGAGTTGAGTAGAACTATTCAGAGTATCTGCTTTCCGCTCAGGGTAGATTGGCCACTTTCTGAAAATGGCCCAGGTGATCCAGTTGCGTAAACTATACATAAGATGCTGTATGAGGTAATTTGGGGGGTTAATTTTTCTATAACATGCATTTCAATGGTATTGTAAAAATTCCCTTTAACTTCCCACAGAGCAGAAATTTGTCTGTGTGTTTACCCCATCCCTTAAGGAGCAGTGTGCTGCCAACACTGCGTGGCGCACAGAAAACAATCTGTGGTCAATGGTCTTGCTCAGGGACCCAGAGTGACAGACTGAGTTTTGAACCGCTGACCTTTGGGGCCTCCCCAAGATGCAGCCACTAGGTCATCAGTGCCACAATAGCCATAAATGCACTTGTGTGATGGACATTAGAAAGAATAAAAGCACAATAAAAATAAATAAAAAATATTGAATAAACTCAATTCCAAATTATTAGGACAACACAAGCTAATTTCCATGAGAGATAAAAAGTGTTGTTACTTCTAGTAAATTCAAACTACAATATTGTTAGTTTTCATTTTTTGTTGAAGAAAGCTAAAACCTAAAGGATAATTTAAGGGAAAAGAAAGAGATAAATATTCAGTGTAAAAATAATAAAGAAATGAACCCTCAAAGGCATTTGAAAAGAAAGAAATCACCATATCCTATACTCTTTTTCCCTAGCCCTTTCACATGTGATATATAAACTTGCCAGTAACAGTAAAAGCTAGAAAACGGCTTTTCCAAAGCTCTACAACCTTAGCTGTGCAACAAATAAATTGTGCAGTGTGAAACAATACAGCTACTGTATAGCACAGCTTTTTTCGGAAAAAGGTCTGATGCACTCGAAGAACCATTTAAAGATCCAAAACTGTGTCTCAGTAGGTTTGCGATTGGGATTTACACAACGTGAACTTGTTTGACCCCAACGCTAATTTCCTGAGTTTTTGTTGAATCCTGTTGTTTGAAAGTACAGACACTACATTTCATGGCAAACTGTAAACTTTAAATAACATTTGTGCAGGAGGGATCTTTCATGGCTGTTTAGAATTCCTTGAGAGTATTTTCTCATTAGTCTACTTTGATGTGTGTCATCATGCGCTTTGAATAAATTACAAGAGAGACAAAAAAAACTGTTTGGCCTCAAGTCAGATCTGTGTCTGGTTATGAAGAAAATATTTGATGCAGAAACATTATGAAAAAGTTGAAAGGGATATAAAACTTCATGTATGTAAGAACTTCAAATGAGATGGCCTGCTTTGATTTGCTGACCCCCAAGATTTCCTGAGAGCAATCTGTTGTTGCCGCCTCTGGCTCATTAAAGCACAAGTCCATAAATAAACATCACAGCAATAATTTAAAGCAGTGAAGAAATGCATTCCTAGGACAAACTGTTACATAAAATAATCACCTTTTCTAACACAAACAGTATTGTATTTAAATGCGGCAGAAATTACAGTAAAGTGGTGGTCATTTGCAAAAAAAACAACAACAAAAAAACTTGTAACATGATATTTTTCTCTCTCTCTCTCTCTTTTCTCTCTCTCTGTCTCTCTCTCTAAATTGCAATTGGGATATAATAAACCAAAATATAGATTTATTTAATTTATATACATTACATAACATAAGAAATTAGACAGCTACAGTATAATTTTGTGGAAACATTAATCATCTGTGTGGTTAAGTATTTGTAACAAGCAGCACTTTTCTTAGTTTTACCATCCTGTTTTTACTTAACAGGTTGGTGAATTGCTTTTTTCCAAGTATGTCTATTCTTGAACGTAATCAGGTTTTTGCTGAAACAAGTTGTTGAAGTATGATTTTTCTTGCAAACCTAGTCTCATTAGAGGAGGTGCAACACAGATATGTCAAACTCCAAGGCAAGGCAAGTTTATTTAGAAAGCACTTTTCAGTGCTTTATAAATGAAAGTCTTTAGGGGCTGGTGTCCTGCTACTATTAGATGTGTCTCTTATTCAACACACCTGGATCAAATGATTAGATCACTAACAGGGCCCTGAATAATTTGACAGGATGCTGAGAAGGCAATTCAGTAAATTCAAAAAGTAACATTTATCAGATAATAATTTGTTTTCTTAAAATGACACAACTGTACAATGTGATTTAGTTCCTGAGAGTCATTCTGGTCCACACTCCATACCTAGAGGTGGCGGTAATGCACCAATTTTGTTGTATGCCAACCGCCAAAAATAACAAAGAAGAAGAGGGCAATTCAGCTAGTCAGAGAAACACCTAAAAAAGTGGCAGGGCACTGACCCCTGAAGAATGCTATAGGGCATTCCTCAAATTGCTAAATTTAGAAAAGCACAGTACGCATGCATCGAGGCCATCTTGTGGTCGTACAAACAGAGTAGTAATGCTTGAATAGTTTACTTGTACGAGTTAAATAGTGAGAAAATCTGTTCTGTATATCACCTCAAGAGACGTATTATGGCAACAACAAAACACTGCTGTGTTGGTATTGTGATTGTGAGTGACCATATGGAGTTTTTTTCCATTGATGTTCCAAAAATTGCCAAGAAATAGCAGTGTTGGATAGGAGCTTGTAATAGAGAAGACTTCACTATGGAATCAAAGACAGGGAATCAAAGATATGTTAGACAGCAATGTGATCCCTATATTTTCTCTGTGGTAAGGAGCCAACATTTAAATGTCCAGGCCTAATACCAGCGACTGCAGGGTCTGTGCAGATAGGCTACATTTATTTGGCTTTTTCTCAGCAGAATGAAAACATCATACAATCCATGAGGGGTGTTCATGTGAGCCTCAGTATTGCATAGTCTGCTTATTATAAGCGACTTTGGGCTTGTTCTTCTCTAAAGTCACTTGCAACTTAGTCGGTAGTAGTGGTTTCTTGGGCCTTTTTGGGCTTGGCTTTTTTCTGAACAGAACTCCTTTTCTGGTCATTGTGCCTCGCAACAAGAGCTTTTAGCAGGGGTAAACTTCCCTAACCTGACAACAGCCAGATGCATGTCTCTCTCCGCCTAGCGGAGCGAGACATGCATCTGGCTGTTGTCAGGTTAAAACTTCCCCATCCTCCACGACAACCATTTTACGAGCAGGAAAAGTCCCAGTGTGTGTAAATACCAGCTAAATACATGCATTTGCGATGATTAAAAGCTCCGTCTCCATTACAGTGTGGTGATTGACTTTGCAACTTTAGAAAATAAGCTGTTTTTAAGTCTATTTTTGTGGTAAGTCCTATAATAATTTAAAACAGTCCTGTAATAATATGTATATATTTTTTCTTATTAGGTGTAATTCTCTGTGGATTCAGCGGGTTTCTTCCTCTCGTTTGAGCTGTTGTGAGAGAGGAGAGGACAGCCTCTCCTACCTTCTACTAACACTGCTTTCTTTCCGGTCCGGAGGCCTCTACTTTTTAACCAATCCTTAGCCTGTTGTTTGCTGCATTTCTCAATTAAAACACGTTGAAATTAAGCTCCTAGGACGTTGTCATCTTCGAAAATGATTGGTATTGCGGTTGTTGCCATTCTAGTTTGCACTCTTCTTGTCCGACCATCCGAGAAACCCATGCTGTCTCTGGGCAAATTTGACGTCATTTGAGGAATGTCCATTATACCAGGGGTTTGACAGCCCTTGTGTAATAGCTATATATAGGCAACACAACTTGCTGGTTCCGGTTTTCACATTTAGCTATTCATAGCTTGAGATTGTTATGTAATACGGACAATGGCCCGTGCCTTGTGACTTGGGCAAGTCTCTCCTTTAGTGCCCATTAGCCATTTTGTGTGTTTACTTGGTAGATTAAAGTTGTAATGAGTCTGACAGCGTTGTTTTAAGAACACCAGTTAACTGTAGAAAAATCCAGTTCAGGTCTGATGAGTGTTGTGCTTTCAGCCAGGTGGGGTAAAATCTGACAGTAAGTTGTGAACACAATAACATCAGACTGTCTCTGTTATAAGAAGCAGCAGCGATTCCCCTCACCCAAGGGACTGTTCTCACAGCAGGGGCCCACTGTCTAAAGACTAAGCCCCGGGAACAAGTGTCCGCTAGCATTAGTGTTATTGGCCTCTCGAATAACTTGCTAACTCCCTAGTGTACTTGTTGTTTTAAACATAATGTTTGTTCTTGTTTGCTCCTCCACCATCCGTGGTACGAGTGTTAGTACAGCATTTCTAGGGAAGATTAATGTCCATTTAATGGTGTTTCGTGTAACTTAAAGTTAACTCATCAAGCTAATGTAAACAATAGACACAGGAAGTGCTCCGACACGTCATTTCCGGCTGATCGTCCGATACAGTGCCCTTCCCAACTTACTGATTTGTGTCTGAATTATTTCCAAGAGAAATAATTACATTAATAAAAAATCATGTGTCCTAAAGGTTATTAATTTTTATTGAGCAAATCATTCTTCAAAATGTTATTTCCTCAAATAATGTTTTGCCTAACTCAGATTTGCCTTGTGAATGGAATTCATTGTGAATGGATTGAACACATACAAATGTTCTAAATTATTTAAGGTAGTTTAACCTCCATCCTCATTCTTTAATATAAATTTTGATTCTCTAATTTGGATCTGTAGTGAGACAAGATTCACTGAATCACTCTGCAGATTGTATTCAACTATTTTATTTTGTCTTTTTGTTACATAGTTCCTTAGCCTCTTTTTATCTTAATTTTGCTTAGTAGTTTAGTTAAGTTTCATTAGCCTACTAAAGAGGATTTGTTGATTGAAATATAGTGTCAATTCAAATAAACATCATTCTATAGTGGTGTTATCTGGATGTTCATTTTTTTCCGTTCATATTCTTATACCTGAAGAGAAATTGTCACTCCTTTAGTCCATATACAGTGTGTGCAGAGTTTGTTGTTAAAGGAATGCCAGTCCTTGAATCACTCTTCCAACTATTTTTCTAATATCAGTTGTTTTGGCCACACCAGACCACACCTGACAGATCTAGGATTATTTAATTAATATTAAATAACTTAAAAAAACATGCTTAATGGCACAACATGAGTATTTTATATACCCAATTCAGTTTGTGGAAATTGACAACACATCGTCTCAAGGTACTTCACGAAATCATTTGTATCATCTCAAACATTTTTAGCATTTGTGCAGAACTTTGACGGTATGCTGCCCATGAAATTCAATATATATATATATATATATATATATATATATATATATATATATATATAATCAAAACTTTTTACCAGGATGAGTTACATTAAGAATATGAAGTAATTTTTTTAAAATGTTACAGTTTCATGAAGCACATGGACAGGGACTGTTGTTATTATTTTTTCTTCTGGCAAAGGTTTCTTTTCTACTTGAATAGATGCACAAACGCTCAAATACAGCGTTTGACCTTTTGTTTTAATTCACTCTTGACTTTGGAAACAGGAAAATCACAGAGAATAACTGAAGCAATTTAGTGATCCGGAAACAGCACTTTGACACTGTCTACTTTGGAGGTCTTGTAAACTTTCTTATTACAGCTTTTAAATTCTGTTTGATTCAACTAGTCAAGTTGATAATGAATAAAATGAATGTATTTGGGGACAAGAGGTGAGCAGTAAAATCACTGATCCTTTTAACCTTTCCTGTCTCTATCAAATTATTTATTTTCAAAGAAAAATGCAATTTGCCTATGCATGTAAAAATAAACAGGTTGAGGAAAATGAACCCAGACAGGGTTGTTTACTCACTGTCTCTCTACACAACAATGCTCAGAGGCACTTTATCATAAATTCACCCATAATTTCACTCTTTTTTTGTTTCCTATCTGTCCAGTTTAATTATCCACATTCTCTGCTTTACCTTTGCAGCCATTCTAAATATTCTTCCAACAGTTGCCTGTTGCTGCCAGTCTGTACTTTTCTTTCAGTTTTAAAGAACTCGCTTCCTATACTATGTTGTTTAATGCATAAATAAAAGCTCCTTTTTACATTTCCAAAAACATTCTTTATCAGTTTTACACCTTGGGCATGTTGTTCACTTGAATTGTAACGTGTTTAGAACCAATTATGGTGGGGTTTTTTTTCAGTGCAAAGAAGCTCAGAACTTGGATGTAACTTTGTAGAGCTTTCTTTTTTACATTTTTTTAAAAAACTTTCACTTTACAGTTTTGCAGGCTTGCACAACTTAGAATACTATTGAAGTTCAAGACTCACGGTGTTTACTACACACTTAAAACATTAAATTCTAAATATGATAACTTCCCTACGTAGCAGATGTCTTTCCATTTACGTAAACCTAAATTTTCAAAACCTTTGGAATACAAACAAAGTGAAACATACTGATGGGCACTTTTGTTAAATGATTTTATAACACCAATCTCTTGTCATAAGCTGTTTTCAGCTTTATTTTACACTGGTGTCAAATGGATCAGAAGCAATATGACATGAACATTGTTGCATATCTTCTGAAAGCTGTTTTAGTTCTTTCTCTTTTTGTGAAAAAGTTGAATATGTGCTTTATATTGTTGCCTTGAAACTAGAAATATCAAACCAAAAGGGTGGTTTTGTTGCTGACTGGTAAAAGTATAAAATAATACATTCCTATTGTAACCATATGTCATAGAATGTGTTATCCACATAAAGCAGGAGTGGCTCCAGAGTTTGAAATACACTATTTCCAAAATAGGGATTCACTGAGCTTCTGATAGCTACACATTCTTTCACATATGTTTGTTAAAGCAGCCTACATACCTTGACCATGGAAATGATTAGGACACCCAAATCCAAGTGCAGTTAAAGTATTAGGCTTGCCTAATACTAGCGATGTAGTGTATATTATAGCTACATGGATTTTTACACACTATTTTGTTTGAGCTTGGTGTCTGTGATGGCACCTCACCACTAGTTTGCTTCACTTTAGTTCAGTTCAGTTAATACTTCGAATACATTTGCTCATCCATTTTGCTTTGTTTACTAAGTCAGTTTATTTTTTATCACACCTTTGCATGGTTTATACTGAGTGCACATATATCAACACTGCCACGTCAAAGTTGTCAAAATATTTTGTATTAATACCTCTTCCTTTGTTTGAATTACCTGGGTGATTGGCTTTCCGATCACCCAGGATTTGGTTAGCAAAAGGCATGGCCAATATCAGAACGACCTGATGTACAGGTGACGGCCTCATTGCACTGAACCATGTGCATCATTGCCAGAGGGGTGTTTGGGGTTTATTTCATTGTTTTGTCTTAGTTTGTTATGTGGCAGCAATTTTGTTTACCCCTTGTGTGTCGTATGGTTTAGTTAAATCAGTATTTAAGTATTTAATGTAATGTGTGAGTTCAGCAGGTCAGTTTGTCTCATGTTTGTTTGACGTTTGGTTACTTACAATTTTCTGTCCAGTTTATTAA
Source organism: Fundulus heteroclitus (assembly GCF_011125445.2). Taxonomy (NCBI): domain Eukaryota; kingdom Metazoa; phylum Chordata; class Actinopteri; order Cyprinodontiformes; family Fundulidae; genus Fundulus; species Fundulus heteroclitus. The sequence goes on from NC_046371.1 coordinate 20,331,046, forward strand.
GTTGACCTCTTTTATTGGCCTGCCTGTTTATGTTTTGGATTTGTCAATCGTTTTTCATATTCTTTTGGTAAATAAAAATCCATATATTGAACTAAACACCTATGTTCTTTATGCTTTACTGCCTGGTCCCTGACAGTGTCACATATAAAACAGTTCCATGTGAAAACTTCTTGCCACTGAGCAGTTTATATCGTGACACCGCGTATGCGGTTGTAAAAAATTAGCTCTGCCCGTACATGTCTGCGTGGAGTCTGTGCAGAGTCCGCCTTGAGTATGCGCAGACTCCATGCGGACTTCTGCGCAAGTATGTGGGGGGCCTTTACAAAGTAGAGCACATCAGTCGAGTTCTGAATTCCTTACTCCAGTTCCCTTAATTTCAGAGAACAGATGTTATAATACTTTTGTTAGTTTATAAATAACTGAATTCTTGGCACCAAAATACAATTCAGATTTGATTCGTTGTTGTATCAACCTTCACTGTTGTATCACTCAGATCTTCTTTTTCAAGTGTACTCCACATCTCCAGAATCAAAACCAAACATGGGGAAGCAGCATTCTGTTTTAATACTCCACTAATCTGGAAGAAACATAAAAAAACAACAAAAAACCCTGCAAAACTGCTGAAATATTGAGTTTTGTAAAATCATGGATAGAAACATATTTTTTTAAGGTTCCTTTTGACTGTTCTATTTAAACTATAAAGTAAAATATAAATTTTAGTTTGTTGTTGAACTTCTCTGTGCTTTTCTTTTTTTAATGTCCCTTGAGTGCCTTTTGGGCACCGCAATGGTAACACACTGCAATATTCTCAATTTTATGCGTTCATCATATAAACCTTGAATTGTTTTGTTACGAAAATAAACTTGTTATGCCTTAAATGATGCACAATTGGCACTAAGGGGCTAAATGTATGTCGCCAAAAATATCCCCAAACCTTCACACGACCACAAACCTTAATCCAAGGTTGTTGTTTATGCCAAATACTGACCATCTGAATGTTGGAGCTAAAATCAAGACTTAAACCGAAATATAATTTTCCTGTTTTTTGGAATTTTGGAATTATAGCCTCAGTTTCCTTTTCTTAGCTGACAGTAACGGCACTCTTGTGGTCTTCTGCTGCTTTAGCCCATCTGCTTCAGGGTTCAAAATCTTGTGCATAAAGAGATTGTATTCTGCATTCCTTAGTTGTAATGTGTCTCTTTTTTTAGCTTCTGTTGCCTTTGTATAACTCAAACCAGTCTGACCATTCTCCTCTGACATCTGAAATAAGTAAGGCATTTCTGTCCACACAAGTAACCCTCAGTGGATTATGGTTTTTTTTGGACCACACTCTGTAAACCAGAGTGATTGTTGTGTGTAGATCAGTGGTTTATGAAATAGTCAGGCAAGCTTTTCTGGCACCAAAAACCATATGATGTTCAAAGTCAATTAACTGCCCATCATCCCTATTCTCATGCCTAATTTAAGGATCAGCTAACTGTCTCTACCACATGAAAATGCTAGTTTGCACTGAGGTATTTTCATGTGATTGATTCTGGTTATGTTCCAAGCAATTAAATAGGTTTACTGAATAAAGGTGAAAGTGTGTGAAGTTTGGTTTTTACTTTTTCTGAAGCAAGTTCTCTCTTTAACTTTAAGGTCTACAAGTACTCCCTGTTTTAAAAAAAATCATGTAGCTAGTTGTTATGCTAAGTGATACTGAGCTTATTTCTTTGATTATGCTGCAACAGGTCTAGACTACTGAGTCATGTACCTTGATGTACTACTGACCCCTTCTCATTTGTCTTCTCATCTACTATTATTTTAATACTCAGTTGTCTTCTATTTTACCCTTTCTGAGTTTTACAGTTGCTGGCAATACAGGATTTTAAGTTTTGTGTTGGCTAAGATGGCTGCTCTTCATAAGTGTAGTTATTTACTTATTATTTATTGTCATGCTCCTCGACAGCTCAAAGGATTTGACTCCAATCATGAGTCTCCATTGTTTTTTGTTGTTGTTGTTTTTACTAAATTGTATTTAACTACTGGGCTGTAGATAAATATGATAAATTAAACTGACTTTGTTCTTATTAAATTATAACAATGTTGGAGTTTGATATTGATAAATGCAATGCTTGAGTTTATGAAGTAAACCTAAGATGTACCCCCGCCACCCATCCTCACCCCATCTCTCAGCTTCTTCAAGGCTTGTTTCTCTTTTTATTATCATCATCACTTTTTTCTAGGGTCTTTTTTTCTTTTCAGGATTAATGGCAAATGTGTTTACAGTTAGATTAGGTATCCTGTCACATTTATTTTCTGTGATTTAGTGGCTTAACCTGGGAGTGCACACATCTTCTGTTCATAATGGGATGCTGTGCGTGTTTGTTCTTGGAAGAGGGTTAAGATGATTTGGTGGCAATAGAGCAGAGTGCAGACCAGCCAGCGTAAACAATTCCACAGTGGTAACTCTAAATGAGAACTATTTTGTTATTGTCACGTTCATTGCTTTTGCAAAATCACTAAACAACAAATTAAGTACTTGAGTTTTTTGTCTATGGAAGAAAGAGGAAATGAGAGATGTAGAATAGATAAACTTCAAGCATCAAATGTTGGAAGCAAAGCAAACATGTTTACATGATTGAGGGACACTCTCTTGAAAATGAGAATTATTGTTTCAATAAGACTAGCTGTATAAGTTAAGGTTTAATAATAATAAAAGCAAAAAGCTCTTTGTTAATTGCCAATATATGAGCTGCCAAAATCATTGTTTATGACATAATTAAGATTCTCCCATATTGTGTGTGTGTGTGTGTTTTTCTTGGCAATGATCATTAGATCTTCATGTGTCAGAACATTTGTCTGTTTCAAACAAGTGTGTTTGTTACCTCTGTTCTCAGCTGGTTCTCTATCTGTTTTTTGCCAGATCCATTTTCTCTACCATGGCAAACAGCTACCATTGTGAGTTTTACCTCGCTCAGGCTGGTCTACTTAATGATAGCCATAAACAAAAGAACAGTACCCAAGATGTTAGAAAAAGTAATGCAGCATGCATTTTTCTAATTGTAAATTGAAGCAGGTGATTTTTTTTAACCATATAAAAATAATGAAGACAGAAAGAAAAGAAAAAAAGTATTGAGGAAAGGAAAAAAAAGTGGAGAGAGAGGTGATTCCACTTTGAAATCCATCTCTCGAATGATGGATTCCCTACTGGGAGCCTCGGGCTTTGTCCTTATTTCCAGCTTTTGTGTGCGTCTGTGTATGTGTGTGTGTGTCAGGTGGAGAGTCAGTGGTTTTAGTCCAGCTATCAGCCCCGGGTGTCAGCCAAGTCTGCTATCAACATCCATACAAACAGAGAGTGCCTGCACTCCACCCCTACTGTCAGAAGCCCCCTTAGGACAGTCCATGAACTTCTGAGCATCACATTTAAGAGAAAAAAAATGAAAGCAAGCTGTCACAGTGGATTTGGAAAGCTCCATTTGCCAGTCCAGTGTGAGATGAAAATGCATCATGTGAAAATAGTACTCATCTGTGGATTACCTGCTGGATAATTGCATGATTCAGTATTTATTTCAAGAACACATTTCTTCACAATACCCCGGGCATTAGAGTATAACCTCATGTTTAGTGATTTAAAACCCCAGTTTCCCCTTTGTGCACATGTTGGCTTTAATGTGCTTTACACTTCCAGCACCTTTATGGCAACTGCAGCTGGAATTGCTGGGGGGTTATCTCAGCAACACACTGAGCAGGTTGTCAGTCTTCTCAGCCGCTCCAAATCAGCTACATTTTACATTGAGGACTCTCTGAAGAAGTGTGTGACATTACAATTGGTTTGATGCTTGGCTGTCAAGCTGTTATCTTGAAGTTATCTTGGTTAAAAATGATGCTTTTGATCCCTTGCTTTGTTAATGAATTACTAATTGTAACATCCCTTAAGACTGTCAATGTAAATTGCATTTTTTGTTGACCTAGAAAATCCCCCCCCCCCCCCTCCCAAAACGTATTTGGTTGGCTGGATTCAGGAAAGGCTGGTTGAATACTATGTATTTACCACTATCATCCTCCTCTAGTCTTCCACAAACTCTGTGTAACATTACTGATTATGCTGCTGTTACTGCTGTCTCTCCAGGCATTTTTAACTGGTGTCCTCCATCTAATCTTGCTAGACTGCGCTATGCAAAACCCAGCTTCAAGTCCATGCCTCTTCCCCAATCTGCTACAGTGTTTCATGCTCGCTTTGGCCCTCCAAATTCCCTCTTCTACTCTTGTATCTGATCGAAAATCACAATGTTGCTTTCATCTA